>NW_020648415.1:598924-821424 GCF_003573695.1 Papaver somniferum
TAAACATTGGAAGATCCAGTTTTCATTAAAGTCAAATGACACCCAAACTCAAAATGAAATGAAACTTCAAATTTAACTCAAATTTAAAGTACTTAAACTAAGAATTCATTCATTTTATCCATTAGGTTTAAAATTACACAAGAAAGGATGAAATTCTGAGTTCTGAACAACAAAATGATGAACTAATAGACATTTGATTAAACAACAAATTGGAGATCTCAAGCTTCTGCACATAAAACTAGCCAGTTCATTATTTAAAGATACTTGTATACAGAGAAATACACCTGTAAGATAAGTCAATAACCAAAATGCAATGCAATATCAATTTTTAAAAAGTAACATGCAACTGGTGGGAAGTTATGTGAACGGTTTAAAAGCATGAACTTTATAGACTACAGAGAAAAGCATTTGTATACTCGGTCTTTTCTCTGCATGACGAGCTATATCTTGGCTGCTAATTCAGCTTTCTTCGATGAAGCTTCCTCACAAACCAAAGATCGACGTGCTACTTTCTATACTTGCTTCAAATCTAAACCACCTAAAACATAAACAACAATGATAGCGAGTCAGTCCGTATTCCCTGTCATAAACAGACACAAGAAAAACCACCAGGCACCAACACCAACAAAACACAGGAAAAAGCACCAACGACTCTATAGAAAACCTGCATTAGCAGCTGCGTACAACAAACCTACAGGTACCTATTACTTAAAATTGCTGACATGGATTCATGTACGATGTATCTCGCTGCTAACTCATTAAAGACTAAACTATGATGAGTAAAAAATGGAGATTACAAGTGGTCCATTTCTATCTGAGTAAGAAATGGAGACCTATAAGTCTTCTTCACATCCACCGACATCAGTATTTGTTCATATAATGAAACCAACATGATTCGAGTACGTGAGTATTTGGGTGCCATATCTTATGATGAAGATAATCAAACAACGATTGCAAAAATTAAAATCTAGTGACCCAAATTGAACATGCCCACTGAAATATTCTACAAGGTATGAATACTTCCATATTAACAGTTTTCAATACAATGCAATATGTTGGTAATTTTTACCCAACACAATAACAAAAACTAAAAGAGTTTGAAACTAAGCATTCACTTTCCTTTGCTGGGAACCTCGTGTCTGTCAAGTGCAACACACTCTAATAAAAACCCCAAATGATGTAACCCTGCAAACAGAAAAATCCAACGATCAGTACAATGGATGATTAGAAAATCACAGTGCACTGGAAGAGAGCAACAAATGATTTTCATAACTAAACAATGCTCATAAATGCAAATAACGACATGAACAAGAAACAAAATAATGAACTTACACTAACAGATGCAAGTATTTCAGACCTACTAAAAGAGTTCTCCCCATCTTGTATCAATCCCACATTTTCTATATTATTTATTATAAATCAAAAGGAGGGCTAACAGTACATAACCATGAACCCAAAAGGGTATGTCTTGGACCAGATGATGATTTTGGAGCCTACGAAGATTATCCATTAAAACCAAAATCCAAATAAGAATCAAGTATGAATATATCAATTCACTAGAAATGGAATGTTGATTCTTACAAAGGCACCACCAAGCTTGTCAAGAACACACTGCTTAAGCGCATTTATCCTCTTCAAAGCTTTTTCAACCCTCTTTCCTGTTACCATACCAAAACTAGTACACATGAAAAAAATAAAGGATATTTTTTTACATATATATGTAACATATTCAACAATGAACAATAGACATAAAAATAACATCTACTACTACGGACTATATATCAATCAGTTAAACTATCTCCTCCTTTTTCAATTACCCAAGTTTGAAACACAGAGTCATGAGATTTTCAGTGTGACATGATACATCACTTTAAGATTTCCATCTATTTTTACTGCCCTAAGCCACTAATATATGTTTCGCAGACCCACTGAAAGTCGAATAATAACTTTACAACTTAATACAACTTGTAATGATACCTGGAGAAACTAATTAATAACACCTAAAATGATAACAAGGACTACATTCTTGTGATTTACCTGAGTCTGAGCGGTGTTGGTCGATAGTACTACAACTTCTTAAGGAGTAAAAGTCATAGTTGAGCCTGGGATACGAGACTTGATTACAGTTTCTAAATGCTGCAAAAGCAACCATTATGTATCAATTTTGGTACGAATAACCAAAGATCATAAATAACTAACCAAAACTTCGAGAAGAGTCAAACAACATAAAAAATAACAATAAGTGACAACTATATTCCATTTAATCCAAAATATATATGGAAGAAGAAATCTTACCTGTGATATCATCTTTCCTAGATGCTCAGAATTCATCCTATGAGCAAAAAGCCTGTACTCGGGGGGTTGAAGAATGTCAAAGTTTGAGTCTTTGACAATTAGTACCACTGTTGTGCATCCGACTGTAACTAAAATCCCTACCAGGGATCTTGTCCATACCTGCAATACCAAACAAGGAGCATTCAAAAGAGAACAATGTGCACATCAGCATAACAAACTAAGTTTATTTATCACTTTAAGAGAAATGTCTCAAGGTAAGGTAAGGAATAACAGCTTATCCAAACCTTCGTAGACAACACAAAGCCATTTGATCATGTTAGCAGCAATTGTCTCTTCCTTGTTTGGGAGGTGAAGTCCTGCAATACAAATAATAGCTAGATTCTACATCATGAAACTGGCAGGCCCTTAACTGGTCCACCAAATTATGTTTAAAGACTAAATTCCATTCATGGGTAGAGATATCCCTGGCAAAGAAAACCAAACAAAGATTTTAACAAAACTCTATTTTTTAAAATAATAGTAACTAACCATTAAGCTTATCAACAACTTCATGAGCTTCATATGGATATTTATATCGAAAAAGGAAATGAACACGAATTTCCAGTCCTAATTCAATATGATAGCATCCAATTCCAATATTTTTTAGTGCTTAAAAAGACTAGCAAACAAATCACTGAGGCCCACAGAATCTAGTTAATCATCTCTTTGGGATATGAGATTGTAGTGATCAAAGGGGAGAATAAATAAATTCCAATCAAATAACTGAACTTACCCATATCTAACCCAGTTGGAGCTTCAAGGACTCTCAGGGCATTCCTCTATGGTTAGATATGCCTGGCCTACTTTTCTCTCCAAATCCATCTGCAGCCAAGCATACAAACACCATCAAAAAAGGTCCACAACCAGAGTTACAAAAGCAAATGAAGATCGAATATGAATAGAACCTACAAAAGCCAGGAATTCTTGATAATTGTTTTATTCAATTCAAGGAACAAGAGTCAATAAGCTTTTTCTGCCTACAAAACAAGAACAATAAAACCCCAAATTCACTCATTCAGTCTTCAAAGTGCAAAAACTAAAACTCAAACAAAATCAAATGAAGTAAATCTATCAAATTCACTTGACTGAAATAGCAAACCTGAGCGCGTGCAACACAGTACTAAGTATTTAGAATCACCCAATTCTTGTATCATCAGAATGTCGTTGTACACAGAAGATACGAAAACATCGAGTTAACAGCTCCTGAAATCGATCCAAAAACAGCTCCTTTAAAACTAGTTACCACTAAAACCCATGAGATCAGAGTTTTTATAAAACCCACAAAAACAAACTAATTAGCTCACCTTACAGAACAGAAGCAGTGTAACCAACAATCTCTTAGCAAACTGAGCCATCTTTTAATTCATCACTACCACCACACTATCGTTATCAGGAATGACAACACGAACCAGTTGAAGTAAACATCAACTCTAATGAACAAAAATAACACTTCAATCGAAACTACAACCAGGAAAATCAAGAGCTTCGAAATTCACCCTAACCCTAATATTAAGAATCAATTTCTATAGTTGAAAATGATGAATAAAATTGAGACATAGATAATTACCGCAATGATTCGTAAGACGGAATTTATGACTCCGCAAATCTCAATTAGGTTTCTCTATATTCTACACAGAGACTGATCTCAAAATCACACTCTCCCAATCCATCAAAACCCAATCTCAAGCTCAATCTGATTAATCAATCAGTCGTGATTTCAGAATTCTTTTACAGAGAATTAACCACAACTCGAAAACTCAACAGCTCCGGAGACAATTTCCCAATCTGGAAAACCAAAATCGAAGTCATCATATCCAACATCGAAGTCTCATACGTCCTCCAACAACCAAAATCAGATGCACCATCAGACTCCAAAGAACACAAGAAATCGATAATGGACGATTTCACTTGCCGGCACGCAATTCTGGGCATACTGGAAGACGATCTCACAACACACAGACTACCATTGAAATCGATTATTTTTTTGAGGGTATTGACTTCTATTTCACCTTCCGGATCTGGATCCATTATAGAAGAAGAAGATGGTGGTGGTCGATCGAGAGAAATTTAATGTTTAAACTTACGGAGAGAGGAAAGAAGGGAGATGCATTCTGCAGTGAGTTAGTGAAACAGGTATGGCTGAATAAAGATAATGGATACGAAGATAGAGATGAGTACAGATACATCGATAATAACGAAGTCACGATCAAGCCGTCCATTCATCTAGATCGATGGCTCAAATTTCTAACATTTTCAGCCGTTCATCTGACTACATATACATCACTAATCATGGGTAGTAGAATCGGTCTCTGAACGAGGGTAAAATAGTAAATATTCAGAGACTGTTTTTTAGGGATTAAATTTTTTTTTGTATTTTTATTATATCAGAGACCGATTTCTTTAGTCAACAGTCTGACTACCGTGAGTGAGGGTCTCTGATGTGGGTGGTAAAACACCCATTTTCCACTAGTGTTGTGAAACTGGCAAAAAGATTTAATTCGTGTTGATTTTCAGGAACTATGTAGTAGCTCGTGAAGGAGCTCTGCTTGGATTTGAGTGTCTTTAGGAGAAGCTTGGAAGATTATTTGAGCTGTATGTAAAAGTTTCACATGGCAAATGCAAATATTCTTGTTGTACTGCAAGTTTGTCCTTATATCTTAATTTTTTATCTGTTTGTTTGTTTCGGTTTAGGTACATCATTCAAATGTTTCCGCTGCTGTTAATATCTTTCTCGGATCGAGTTTTAACTGTGCGTGAAGCTTCTGTATGTGCTTCTCATGCAAATATGTCACAACTTATCTAGTGGTAAGGGAGTGAAACATGTTCTTCCTTCGCTCCTTAAGGTAAATTTCTGAAAATTCTGGTGTCTATTATATTCTACTGTTGTCGGGATTGCTCTACTGCATGGTTGTGATTATAGCTTACCTTATCTATCTAGGCTTTAAAATAGGCATGTAATCGGCATCGCTGAATGCAGCTTATTCTGAATGAAGTCTCATAGGTTGTCTGCTTACCGTGCTGCATGGGATTAATTTCTCTATAAACATTTTGATTATGTTATGTTCTCAGGGTCTAGAGGATAAAGCCTGGAGAACAAAGCAGAGTAGTTTGCAACTACTAGAGGCAATGGCTTACTGCATTCCGTAACAGTTGTCTCAGTGCCTCCATTGGATTGTACCCAAGTTTATAGAGGTCTATTAATCACCTTTTTTGTTGTCTTCCTATTCAGAATGGATGGAGGGTTGATCCTTTCTTTCTAGACGAGTAGTGATATTCTATGGGATTTTGCTTATATGAGGGGCCTTGTTTTTTCCTAGATTGTTCATTTTTCTAATCTGCCATTTATTTGCAGGTTTTAGATGCCCTTGGAAAAGAGTACTTTGAGCACTTATTATCAAATAGTATTCGTAATTGTTCTCATCAGAGGGCATCTGTTCGTGATGGATATTTGACTCTTTTTAAGGTACCACTTTTCTTAATAACTAATAATAAAATAGTCCATTGCATGTTTCTGTTAGTCAATCAAAGTTTGTGCTTCCTTTTTATTTATCATGTGGGTCCTCTAGAAAATTTGGTCTAGAATTTCTATCATGTCCTTGTCCTGTAATGGCATTTTCTAATTATTGCATGATTGTTATAGAATAAGCTTGGGGTTTGGTACACCAAAGCAACAAACTTCGTACACTCGGTATATCCATTGCCTGGTGTAAGTGTGTTGAGCCTCATGTGCCTCCTGATGCCTGGACAATTGCATGTCATTTCTGCCTCTCGCATTGTCTATTGTTGTTAATATAGGTTCACAGATCTTGTTATGTATGTATTTAATAGAAGGGAAGGCCTTCGGTATAATAGCCATCCATATCTCTGATTCTTTAATATGTGCGTTGTAACTCAAGCATATTGTGCATGTAGTTTGTTGAATATGAAAATTTTGAATAATGTTTGGTGGAGGTATTGTTCAAGAAGATTTTTACAGTGATTTTGATAAAAGATTTCATGGGTTTGCATAATGTCCAGTTACGAAAGATTTGAGAGCCTTGTAGTTGGTTAAAATATCTTAAAGCTAGAGCCCATGAAAGTGATTTACTGCTACAGAGAGGGATTTTTGTGTAGCCACTCTTACCCTCGATTGATTCTCGATGCAAGTATGGTGGGGGCATGAGTTCATCTAAATATGCTCCAGAGAGTGACACCAGGGTAAGTGTTTCTTATTAGCTAACTAATTTCAATTGTTTTTTGACTATGTTATAGGCAGATTAGATTATTAAAACAGTTATGTGGTAGCTCAAGGAATGAGACCTAAAAACTACAACCTATGTTTTACCTACAAGTATACAGGGTCTTGATGAAGATAGAATGTAAATAGAGGTTTGTCCACAGGGACTTGGAGGATTTGCTAAAGTTTTCTAAATTTCTAAAGTTATCTGAATTCAAAAGAAGGTACTAAGGTTTTTGATTCCACTACTTGACCCTAGGCTAAGGAAATTATGATGCAATGTATGTCTTGTTCTTTCATGAAAGAATACAATGAGGATTCTACTAACTATCCTAACCAAATTACCCCTAGCATCAGTTGTCTTTAATCAGCACAACTAATCACAGGCATTTAGCTCCTCTAGCTAGTTTAGCTTAAGGCAATCTCTCTAGTGGATTGAATTCTTGGCCAAAGACCTAGCTCCACTCCTAGTATCAGCTGTCTTCTAACAGCACAGGTGATCACAAGCAGGTAGCCCAAATGGCTAAGCATTCATCCTAAGGCAATTCAGCTCAATAAAAGAACATACAAATACATTAACATTCCTAGCATATGATCAAGAGCTTCCTCTAAACCCTAGCAAGTGAATTAGAACATGGACATGCTTGTAATCATGACACTAACAGGTATAAACATGCTCCACATTACACAGCATACAATTCACATTCAACCTTTATGCATAAGAGAGATTCAACATGGATGAATTGAAAATGAATTTTGAAATTAATATTGAACTGCAAATATTGCTCACTGGCTAGCCCAGAGATGCCGAATTTCACAACCCCTAACACCCTTTTATAGTTACAACAAAAAAATTCCAAAATCCCCAAATCAGTGAAATTAGGATTCTGACAAAAAGTGAGATTAAATCACCTAATATATTGAAAACTACTCGAGAACTTTCACCCATGCCCCTAATTAGATGTACACTAACTTTCCCCACAAATCCCAAATTTATGAAATTAGGGTTTTACAAAAAATCCTTACCTAATCTCTGAAAACGATTGATAGCTCTCACCCATGCTTCCTTGTCATCTGCTGATGCTACCCATGCCTTCGATTTATCCTCTAACCTCACCTATTTCATCAACTCCTAACCTAGGGTTCCTGTGAGATGAAACGATTAGGAGGTGATGTAATAAGTGGCTAGAAAAGTAGGTATTGGTTGTTAGAAGTGATGATGGCTCGAGCGGTGGTGGTTGAGTGATTTGGGGGAGAAGATGGTCGAGTGATTTGGGGGGAGAAGATGGTTGCAAAGAAGAAGAAAGGGATGGAAGAGAAACTCGATGGAATTAGGAGAAGGGTGCGTTTGGTGCGGGTTATAGGGTTAGGTTGCTTAGGTGTTAAACGGACCCATCAAATCTCGATGTTTTGTGAGGGGAATCCGTAGGATCATAGGATGAGGGAAAGATCCAACGATGTGATGTAAATGGATGTGGAGCGACCGTTGGATACGGAATACATCAAAACTGACGGTCCAAGATGGAGTTATGTGTTGTAGTGTTTGACAGGAGCTTCAGACTTCGATGCACGACGATGAAGCGACCGTAGGATGCTGAGATGATCCAATCTGACGGCTGAAGATGAATGCGGGTATGGATATTGGTAATGGGTTTGGGTGAGGGTTTTGAGCCTGGGATAAGCTGAGCCCACTTCTTCTTTAAGAACAATTTCTTCCTTTTTAAGCCCATTTTTATCCTTGAGTATTCCATAACACATTCTTCACTTCTTCCTTGTGTAATTCCTCCCGGCTTTTCACCGCTTTTCTGCTCTTTTCCGCTCCGCTATTCATCCAAACTTTATTTATTACCTAAAAATGCAAAATTAATTAATAAAAATATTTATTCTTGAAAACAAAGAAAATACAGAATATGGGATAAAATGTAGAATTAATGCACAAAAGATGAGTTAAATGCCAAGAAAAATATATAGAAATATGCACTTTTTAGCACTCATCAAATACCCCCAAACCTGAATTTTACTTGTCCTCAAGTAAAACAAAACTAAGGAAATCCTACCTATACCACTGTCGCTGGTCTCTCGAATGCATTTAGCGTATGCACTAAGCCTTTTAAACCACTAAGTGTCCCTAGTGGACGAGTGAAGTCTCGTGAAGGTTTGCTTAGAACGTACCTACAAAGTTCTAGGTCAAAATATAAGCTCAGATTCCATCAAATATGACATGTGCAAGACAGTTTAAGCTCACAGCAAAATGGAGATGTCAATCTAGCTATCAAAGGCACAATCCTAGCACTGATAACAAAAAAAGACATGTGATAAGAGTGTAAAGTGTATCTACACATGTGTAAAGAAAGATCTGAAGTTATGACTACTAATCACCAAGAGATAGTTTCTCAGGCTAAGAACCAAGGTCGAAATCTAGCTAGCTGTCCGGACTTTACGAGAATTGTGAATGAGTTGGAGGTATTTCACAATTACTCGCGTTGTACATCAATGGCATACACCCTTCCTTGCTTATTACAATAAAACAAAAGATGACTCTTTACATGACTCTTATTTACATTGACTACTCTCTTTTATTTTTGGATAAGAGAGAACTATTTTCTTTACATGACACAATGGAATTTGAATACTTGATTTTTTTATTTTTTTGTATTTTCTGATTTTTTTTTTTTTTTTTTTTTTTTTTTTGGAACAAGGAAACACTTTTGATACAAAGGAAAAAGAAACAAAAAATTACATGACACTTGCAAGAGGTAGCCCTTTTTGATGCACCCAGTTAAATTCGATTGTTGTTTTTCTTAAGGTAACCTCCACCTTCTATCTCAACCAACCAAAGAACAAGCTAGTCAAGTTTCGTTCAGTATTATAAAGTGATTGGCAACTAAAACTTCCGATAGAACACCTCAAGGATGAGGCTATACATGTATTGGTAGATCGTGCGCGTGCAAGTTTCTTATCACTATGTGAATTGTGCTAGAATCAGGGGTGCCTAAATATCTAGACTAAGACTCCTAAAAATTACATATTTGCACAAGAGTCAACATTTCAAGGTAAATGAGCTCCATTTTTATGATTTTTTTTCATTTTTTATTTTGATTTTTCATTTTTTCAAAAAGAGGGAGGAGTTTTGTTTTCAATTATAGCATGTTATAAGGGTATATACTGATTATCACCCCTAAACCTAAATTAAACAGTATCCTCAATGTTTAAATAGTGCAAAAGAGAGAACTGTACAGAAAAGGAAAAACATAAAATAAAATGGAACGTTCAACCTGGTTTATGTACAAGGGTGGACCAATCAGGACGCATAGACGGGATCCTACAGATCGGTTGCCTCAATGTCAGGCGGAAGTGGTTCAAGGAACGGTTTCAATCGCTGCCCATTCACTTTGAAAATGTTCTTGTTGGAGACATCTTCAACTTCCACAGCTCCATGAGGGAATACCGTGCGTACTAGGAACGGGCCGGTCCATCGGGACCGCAATTTTCCTGGAAAAAGATGCAGCCGAGAGTCGTATAACAAAACTTTCTGACCCGGTGTGAATGACTTGCGCAGAATACGCTTATCATGAAACAACTTCATCTTTTGCTTATACAGCTTGGCACTGTCATAAGCCTCATTCCTTAATTCTTCTAACTCATTGAGTTGAAGTTTCCGTTGTGCACCCGCCTTGTCGAGAGAAAAGTTAAGTTTCTTGATAGCCCAGTAAGCTCGATGTTCTAATTCCACAGGAAGATGACATGGCTTTCCATACACCAGACGATAAGGGGACATGCCAATTGGTGTCTTATAAGCTGTTCTATAGGCCCACAAAGCATCATTCAATCTCAATGACCAATCTTTCCTTGACGGGTTGACCGTCTTCTCCAGAATGTGCTTAATTTCCCTATTAGAAACTTCTACTTGTCCGCTTGTCTGAGGGTGGTACGGAGTTGCAACCTTGTGGGTTATGCCATACTTGCGTACTAAAGACTCAAAGTACTTGTTACAGAAATGTGAACCACCGTCACTGATTATAGCTCTAGGGGTACCAAAACGTGAAAATATGTTCTCCTTCAGAAATGAGAGTACCACCTTGTGGTCATTCGTCTTGGTTGCAACAGCTTCAACCCACTTCGAAACGTAATCAACAACAACTAGGATGTATAATTTTCCTTCAGAAATAGGAAATGGACCCATAAAGTCAATCCCCCACACGTCAAATAGCTCAACGATCAAAATCGGATTCAACGGCATCATGTTTCTCCTCGAGATACTTCCTAGTTTCTGACAGCGCTCACAAGCAATACAATACTCATGGCAGTCTCTAAACAGCGATGGCCAGTAAAACCCACACTGCAGGATCTTTGCAGCGGTCTTCTTGGCACTGAAATGCCCTCCACATGCTTGGTCATGACAGAAAGATATCACATCTTTCTGTTCCATGTCGGGTACACATCTCCTAATGATTTGGTCTCGGCAGTACTTAAACAAATATGGGTCGTCCCAAAGGAAATGTTTAACTTCAGCCAAGAACTTGGAGCGGTCTTGTCTCGACCAATGTGAGGGCATTCTACCTGTAGCAAGGTAGTTAACAATGTCGGCAAACCAAGGAAGGTTTGACACAGACATCAATTGTTCATCAGGGAATGATTCTCTAATCAGCTCAGATTCATCAATAGACTCACTATTAATCGGGACAAGTGATCAGCAACCACATTCTCACAACCTTTCTTATCACGGATTTCGATGTCGAATTCCTGTAATAAGAGTATCCATCGAATAAGGCGAGCTTTAGCATCCTTCTTAGAAAGAAGATACTTCAAAGCCGCATGGTCAGTGTATATGATGATCTTAGATCCTATCAAATAAGATCTAAACTTGTCTAATGCAAATACCACGGCAAGTAACTCCTTCTCGGTAGTCGAATAGTTGAGTTGAGCATCATTAAGAGTTTTACTAGCATAGTATATCACATATGGTAGTCTATCAACACGCTGTCCTAAAACAGCGCCAACGGCATAATCAGAGGCATCACACATGAGTTCGAACGGTAGTTCCCAGTTGGGTGGTTGGACAGTAGGAGCTGAGGTGAGGAGAGTTTTGAGTTCTTCCCATGCCTTCACACAAGCAGCATCGAAGTTAAAGACAACATCTTTGACAAGTAGATTACACAAAGGTCTTGAGATTTGGCTAAAGTTTTTGATGAATCGCCGGTAGAACCCAGCGTGACCTAAAAATGATCGAATCCCCTTCACAAAGTGGGGTTGTGGTAAATGTTGAATGAGGTCGACTTTAGCTTTATCTACTTCAATTCCTTTTTCCGAAACGATGTGTCCTAGAACTATGCCGGAGTTTACCATGAAGTGGCATTTTTCCCAGTTTAAAATCAGATTCTTTTGCTTACATCTAGACAACACAAGGACCAGATGGTCCAAACATTCATCAAAAGAGGAACCAAACACAGAGAAATCATCCATAAAGATCTCGAGAAAACTATCTATCATGTCTGAAAAAATGCTCATCATGCAACGCTGAAAAGTAGCAGGTGCATTACACATCCCGAAGGGCATACGTCTAAAAGCAAATGTCCCAAATGGACACGTAAATGTAGTTTTTTCCTGATCTTCCGGTGCAATGTGAATTTGGTTATAACCGGAAAAGCCATCTAGAAAATAGTAGTGACTGTGTCCAGACACACGTTCTAGCATTTGGTCTATGAAGGGAAGGGGGAAGTGATCTTTTCTTGTCACTGTGTTCAACTTCCTGTAGTCGATACATACTCGCCATCCTGTGGTTGTACGTGAAGGGACTAACTCATTCTTTTCGTTTTGAACTACAGTAATGCCTGACTTCTTAGGCACAACTTGAATGGGACTAACCCATTTACTATCTGAAATCGGATATATGATACCCGCATCAAGTAGCTTCAAGATCTCACTCTTAACAACGTCTCTCATGTTAGGATTAAGTCTCCTTTGCATTTCCCTAGATGGTTTGGCATTCTCTTCAAGATTAATGTGGTGCATGCAAATGGTGGGACTTATCCCTTTGAGATCTGAGATGGTTCATCCTAAGGCTTCTTTCTGCTCCTCAAGTACTCCTAAAAGCTTGTTTTCCTGTTCTATGTTTAATCGTGAAGAAATGATAACAGGTAAAGTATCAGAAGGACCTAGAAATGCATACTTCAAAGTATCAGGTAATGGTTTCAATTCCTGTTTGGCCTTAGGAGACTCATCCGAAGATATAACAGACTTCTCAGAAAGTGGGAGTTGTTCCACTGTAGTCTGCCATTTAGTGATGTCCATTTGAGGTACAGATTCGAGCAAAGATTGGACTTCACCAATGTATTCATCATCATACAACTCCAAGTTAACATCTTCCAAACATGCTTGCAAGGGATCTTTTGACATAATGCCAGTCAATGAATCTTGTATCAAACTCTCAATCATATTGACCTCATGTACATCCTCATCATCAAGATTCACATGCTGTTGACTAACATTAAACACATTCAGCTCTACAGTCATGTTTCCAAAAGACAGCTTCAACACTCCATTACGACAATTGATGATCGCATTAGACATCGCCAAGAAAGGACGTCCTAAAATGACAGGAATGTGACTATCCGGGTTTTGTACAGGTTGAGTGTCTAAGACAATAAAATCTACAGGAAAGTAGAACTTATCAACCTTAATCAAAACATCCTCAATTACACCTCGAGGGACTTTGACGGATCGGTCTGCCAATTGGAGAGTTATGGGTGTTGGCTTCAATTCTCCAAGACCTAACTGCGCATAAACAGAATATGGCAGGAGGTTCACACTTGCACCTAGATCTTATAAAGCTTTATTGACCATGTAGTTTCCTATAGTGCAAGAAATTGTTGGACAACCTGGGTCCCTAAACTTAGGTGGAGTTTTGTTCAGAATGATGGAACTCACCTGTTCAGCTAAGAAAGCACGTTTGTGCACATTAATCTTGCGCTTTTGAGTGCACAAGTCTTTGAGGAATTTGGCATATGCAGGGATTTGCTTAATTGCCTCAAGAAAAGGAATGTTGATGTTGACTCTTTTGAACAGTTCTAACATCTCATTGTAGTGGGTGCTTATCTGTTGGCGAACTAACCTCTAAGGATATGGAGCAACATGAGCATTAGGAGTTAGAGGGATATTCACAACAGTGAGATTGTCGGCTTCGCTAATGTGCTCAGGCTCCTTTTCTAAGTTGGAGGTGTTCTTTGGTGGTGCAGGCAATGATATGTTTGGCTCAGATTCATTTGATTGTGGTATGCCTACATTGTTCTCAACAATCTTACCACTTCGGAGAGTGGTGATGGAATGGACTTGATCGGGTGAGGTTTCATTGCAAGATGATGTGCCTGCTTGAAATATCCTCTTTGGATTTTGTTGGGGCTGGCTAGGAAGTTTACCCTTTTCTCTTGTATTCAGTGCATCGCAAATTTGACCCATTTGTAGTTCTAGAGCGGAGACTCGTTGATCAGTTGCTTTCTCATTTTTCATCAGATGTTGGGTCAACTGATTGATACTTTCTTCGATGCTAGACAATTTCTTGTCAGCAGTGTATTGAGGGTACGACTGCTGTTGAGGATTTTTAGGGTATTTATAGCCTTGATTGTTTTGATAGCTTTGAGTGGGTTGAGATGGTCCTCCTTGAATGGGTCCTTTAGACCATGAAAAATTGGGGTGGTTCCTCCATCCTGGGTTGTAGGTCTGTGAATAAGGGTTATGCTCTTGTTTTTGAAACATAGCATGTGCCTGTTCTAGCCTAGATTCTTGGAATGCATGCATTTCCGGACAATCACTGACCTGATGGTCAGAACAGTTACATATATCACAGATAGCCATTTCGACATGTTCACAGGAAGCAGTGGTAGAAGGTTTTACGTTTTTCTGAAGTTCTAATGCTTCTATTCTTCTTGCTAGTGCTGCCATTTTTGCATTTCCCTCAAAATCAGACTCAATTCTATGGACCTTATCTACATGTGTAGTCTTTCTAGGTTCACGAATGGACTCCCACTGTTGAGTTTTTTCAGCAACTTCAATTAGGAAAGCCCAAGAGTCCTCAACACTTTTATCTGTGAAGAGTCCATTACACATAGACTCTACAATTGTTCGGGTGGAGACATCTAAACCTTCATACAAAATTTGCACAAGTCTCCATTTTTCAAAACCATGATGGGGGCACTTAAGCAACAATTCATTGAATCTCTCAAGATATCTAGCTAAGGTTTCACCTTCTAATTGTACAAAGCTGTTCAGACTTTGAAGAATTGTCGCAGTCTTGTGATTAGGGAAGAACTTTTTGAAAAACTCTTTTGTGAGGTTGTCCCATGTCCTAATTGACTGTGGATGTAAAGCATACAACAATGACTTGGCCTTTTCCTTCAAAGAGAAAGGGAATAGTCTCAATTTTAGGGTTTCGTCAGACATCTGAGTGAAACGTATAGTTCCACAAATCTCCTCGAATTCTCTCACGTGATGGTAAGGATTTTCATTTTCAATTCCTCTAAACACGGGAAGCATTTGTATTGTGCTCGATTTTAGCTCATAATGACCAGCAGCTTCTGATAAAACAATGCACGAGGGTTGACTTGTCCTTGTGGGATACATGTAATCCTTGAGACTACGGGGTTCTTCCATTATCTCAGGTTGGTCCGGTGTGTTTTCCTCAGAAGATGTGGGTATGTCAATTGGGTCTATTGGATTGACTCTAATTAGTCGGTTTGATTGGTCTCTAAAGGTCACAACCATATCCTAATAAGATCATTGATCGATGAAATAACATCTAAAAGGCCCACAGTCAAAAAAACACGACCTAAAATTTGGTTTTGTTGGGTTTTGGTTTTACAATGGGCTTTGGTTTATAAAATGTAGAGACCAAATTTTTGGTTTGAAAGGGTTAGAAACTTTGGTTTAAAACGGGTTTACAAAATTTTTGGATTAATTGGGACAAAGCCCAACCAACTAAAAGGCTTTTGGTTCTTGGGTTCTTTGAAGAATTTTGGTGAGAAAAATCTTAACTCACGGCCCAATAGAATTTTGTTGCCTCTAAGCCCAACAGAATTGTATTTGTAAGGTTAGGAGCCCAATGGATGGGATATAAACCTATAGTCCAAATTAAAGTGCAAGCCCACAAAAGAAAAGAAAAAAAAAATAACAAACAAATAATACAAGCCCATAAAAGAAAGAGAAAAAGAAAATAAAAAATAAAAATTATTACAAGCCCAGATAGAAAATAAAGAAAAAAAAAACTAAAATTATTACAAGCCCAAATATAAATACTTAAATACAAGCCCAAAGAAATTTAATGAGGCCCAGTTGGGTTAGCTCATGGGTTAGGCTTACTTGATCTTTGGAGGGAAGCCCAAATTTGGGATTTTTATCCCTTTTGTTGCACTTGGATCTTCCTTAGCAACCTTAATCAACAGCTCAGCAGAATTGCACCAGCAGAATTGCACCAGCAGCAAGCAGGAGGGAGCAGCAACAACAGCAACAGCAGCTTCACAGCAGCAGCAACAGCAGCTTCACAGCAGCAGCAACAGCAGCAGCAACAGTAGCAGCAAACAAGGAAGTTGCAGGTCAGGAACAAGCAAGATTAACAAGAAAGAAAACAGGAAACAAGCAAACCGCTACCGAGTCACCGGCAGCGGCGCCAAAAACTTGGTAGCTCAAGGAATGAGACCTAAAAACTACAACCTATGTTTTACCTACAAGTATACAGGGTCTTGATGAAGATAGAATGTAAATAGAGGTTTGTCCACAGGGACTTGGAGGATTTGCTAAAGTTTTCTAAATTTCTAAAGTTATCTGAATTCAAAAGAAGGTACTAAGGTTTTTGATTCCACTACTTGACCCTAGGCTAAGGAAATTATGATGCAATGTATGTCTTGTTCTTTCATGAAAGAGTACAATGAGGATTCTACTAACTATCCTAACCAAATTACCCCTAGCATCAGTTGTCTTTAATCAGCACAACTAATCACAGGCATTTAGCTCCTCTAGCTAGTTTAGCTTAAGGCAATCTCTCTAGTGGATTGAATTCTTGGCCAAAGACCTAGCTCCACTCCTAGTATCATCTGTCTTCTAACAGCACAGGTGATCACAAGCAGGTAGCCCAAATGGCTAAGCATTCATCCTAAGGCAATTCAGCTCAATAAAAGAACATACAAATACATTAACATTCCTAGCATATGATCAAGAGCTTCCTCTAAACCCTAGCAAGTGAATTAGAACATGGACATGCTTGTAATCATGACACTAACAGGTATAAACATGCTCCACATTACACAGCATACAATTCACATTCAACCTTTATGCATATGAGAGATTCAACATGGATGAATTGAAAATGAATTTTGAAATTAATATTGAACTGCAAATATTGCTCACTGGCTAGCCCAGAGATGCCGAATTTCACAACCCCTAACACCCTTTTATAGTTACAACAAAAAAATTCCAAAATCCCCAAATCAGTGAAATTAGGATTCTGACAAAAAGTGAGATTAAATCACCTAATATATTGAAAACTACTCGGGAACTTTCACCCATGCCCCTAATTAGACGTACACTAACTTCCCCACAAATCCCAAATTTATGAAATTAGGGTTTTACAAAAAATCCTTACCTAATCTCTGAAAACGATTGATAGCTCTCACCCATGCTTCCTTGTCGTCTGCTGATGCTACCCATGCCTTCGATTTATCCTCTAACCTCACCTATTTCATCAACTCCTAACCTAGGGTTCCTGTGAGATGAAACGATTAGGAGGTGATGTAATAAGTGGCTAGAAAAGTAGGTATTGGTTGTTAGAAGTGATGATGGCTCGAGCGGTGGTGGTTGAGTGATTTGGGGGAGAAGATGGTCGAGTGATTTGGGGGGAGAAGATGGTTGCAGAGAAGAAGAAAGGGATGGAAGAGAAACTCGATGGAATTAGGAGAAGGGTGCGTTTGGTGCGGGTTATAGGGTTAGGTTGCTTAGGTGTTAAACGGACCCATCAAATCTCGATGTTTTGTGAGGGGAATCCGTAGGATGATAGGATGAGGGAAAGATCCAACGATGTGATGTAAATGGATGTGGAGCGACCGTTGGATACGGAATACATCAAAACTGACGGTCCAATATGGAGTTATATGTTGTAGTGTTTGACAGGAGCTTCAGACTTCGATGCACGACGATGAAGCGACCGTAGGATGCTGAGATGATCCAATCTGACGGCTGAAGATGAATGCGGGTATGGATATTGGTAATGGGTTTGGGTGAGGGTTTTGAGCCTGGGATAAGCTGAGCCCACTTCTTCTTTAAGAACAATTTCTTCCTTTTTAAGCCCATTTTTATCCTTGAGTATTCCATAACACATTCTTCACTTCTTCCTTGTGTAATTCCTCCCGGCTTTTCACCGCTTTTCTGCTCTTTTCCGCTCCGCTATTCATCCAAACTTTATTTATTACCTAAAAATGCAAAATTAATTAATAAAAATATTTATTCTTGAAAACAAAGAAAATACAGAATATGGGATAAAATGTAGAATTAATGCACAAAAGATGAGTTAAATGCCAAGAAAAATATATAGAAATATGCACTTTTTAGCACTCATCATTATGTGAGTGATAATCTATGATATGAGAAAGAACCTGAAGAGTATGATAATACTTTTTTATATTTTTATTGAAGAGGTCTTATTTGTGGATCCGTAAAGATCTTTATGCATCACTAATGAAGTTTTCGTGCTTAGGGCATGCAGTGATGTACTGAGATTCGTCATGGAAAGTGGTATCAAGGGTTGCGAGATTGTTTCCTTAACTGCTGAGTAAGCCGTCATGTGCTTCTGTGAGAGTAAGTTGTTCATCTTTGCAGCTTGTATTATTCATGACTGTTACCTATCCTTAAAAGATTTTGAATTGTTGTGTTTTGATATGTAGGTTCTCTTGATATCCTAGTTACTTTGGAGCTTACACCATAGTGAGAGGCATGGTAGTCTCAAGACATTTTTTATATGTTTCTTTTAGTTTGGCATCAGCTCTGCGGCTTAAACATTTCGATTCTTGCCTGTCACATGTTATCGGAATGTCGTCTATTAGTTGAGCATGTCGTTAGAACTTACTAGCTAGCTTGGACATGTGTTGTTCTGAATTAAGAATTTCATTTTTATGTGTAATTTAAACCCAATGAATGAAAGAACGGAAGTTGAATTCTCAATTGGAGTTTAAATTTGAGTTAAATTTGAATTTCAGTTTGACTTTGACTTGACTTTGTTGTGAATTTGACTTGAGTTCCATTTGACTTGACTTTGACTTGAGTTCCATTTGACTTGACTTGACTTGACTCTGATGCAGTCAGATTATTTCAGGTTTAGCCATTCAAGCATTTCAGCAAGTCTGAATCTACATATTTTTTTATATTATAATTTAAATCTGAGACTCACGGCTAAGGGTCTGTATCTCGTAACCCTTAAAATCAGTCGTCATTTTGAGACCCACGGCTAAGGGTCGTACAAAACAGCGGCGCTTTATCAGGGACCCCAACAGAGACGGTTGGAAATGGTCGTATAACTTGTATATATGACTTGTCCTGACGGTCGCGGAACTTCTGTTTTCCACTAGTGAACAAGGCAAAACTTTGGAAAAAAAAGTGAGACACGTGTTCAATATGTTTCTTGATGTGATTTTATATAGTGGTAAGTAAAGTTTTCGTTCACTCATACTTGTTGAAATTGTTTTTAGGATTAATAAAGGAAAAACACTAAAAATATACAAATTATGTCACAAGATAAAGAGATGACTGGGACTCGGGATTCCACCAATTCTCACATTCATTCGGTTCAACTATTAATTCCCGAAAATTAAAGCTCATAAAATAACAAACATCGACTCTAAATCTTTGCCAAGTTAGATTTTATAAAGAATTATGTGTAAATCACAAGCATGACGCATCAAAAGTACCTAAGACTAAGCATGCGACATCAAAAGAAATTGCAAATAATCAAGAAAAATCATAAATAGAATTACCACATGGGTCAAAAACAGCTTCCTCCATCGTCCCAGTGATGGGTTCTAGCTCCACATGGTGAAAACACACTCAGAATAGTTTTTCATTGCTCGAGGGATGTTTACAATGGCAAATATGGAGAAAATAATAAAAAAACCGAGTTTGCAACTGTATAAGGGCGTTACAACTCGTTGTTACAAATCTGTGTTACAAGTAAACTATAGCTCAGAACTGCTGCAGTGCAACAGTCGCAAGTAGTGAGAATAGATCACACTTTATAAACGACAGACTACTAGTGTAGCTTGTTCTTCTTCTTCACTTCTCTGCTAAAAATGAACACGACTCTGCAACATGATTTTCACCCTCAGTTTCTCACCCTCACTCTCCATTTCTTCTCTTGTGACACCAACAACCTATTTATACATCACCAACACCCTCAACCACTCGATTAAATGCAATATGTCTCGTCTTTACTCCCTCTGCCAAATCACAGAGATTTCTTTCTCTCTTTAACTTTTCCACGCATCTCCGGGTTGTCAAAATCTCTCTCAATTATTAGAATAAAATCCAGGGAATATTACTTCCTTAAACTGCACAAAATAACTTCAACAGAATGAAGTCGAGAATATTTCTTCCCTGTTTTAGCTCATCACGTCTCTGTAGTATTCAACCATCCTTCAAATACGTGAAAACCCATTGCTAAAAGATTCACTCACACTGACTGCACAAGCCAGCCCGAGAAAATCCCATGAAATCCCGTGAATGTCCCAACCAACTATCTGTTCCCTGTTCTCTTTCATTCCACGTAAACTGGCCCAAGTTTTTCAATTCTAACAACATTACCAATCCTGTTTAGTCAAAATAGGATATTCTGTGCCAATTCCAGCTATTTAATCTCCTTCAAACTCGTCAAAATCTTCTCTGCAAAACTTCGGGGTTTCAAATAAATTTTCCCGCCAAAACTGTTCTTCACGAGGAAGAAAATGGTAGCCCCTTAACCAGCGATGGGGTGCGGTTAGCAGGTGGGCACCCCTTAGTAATTTGGATACCTCTTATCCAGAATTGGGAGTCCGAATAACACGTGTCCTCCGGGTGCCAAAATTAACTTTTCGAGCCGCAGTTTCCAAAAATGTTTATTTCCCGAAAATGCCTACAAACACATAAAACACCAAAATTAGTACAAAATCGAGTGCCAAAAATATATAGTATTGAGATCAAATTAGACACAAAAATGTGTCTATCAAATACCCCCAAACTTATTATTTGCTAGTCCTCGAGCAAAACTAATCTTGAAAATAAAATCCTAACTCACTAGGTGGCCCTAGTGACCGAGTTAATCTCAGGAGGGTTTACCAGAGGTATACCCACAAAAACTTTACTCCAGATCCTAACTATCTACGCTGAACCTTGGAGGGCACTAAAGAATCTCCTTGGTTGGCATACTTATTGACTACAGGAGGAAGTACCCTGATGCGAAATTCCAATTGATGTACCTGAGTTTGCACTCAAGCATACTAAAATTCATATAAAGTGACAGATCTCTACTCAAATAGTTTCTGGACATCATAACCGGAGTCAACCAATCACATGGAAAGATTAAGAAGATGTATAAAAATAAAAGATAGATGGTTTAAAGTGAACGGTGTTTCCCATATCTGTCTGAAGGCCTCTGCCAAGATGGACCTAACCTAATGGACTGAGATACCGGTCTGACTAATATCAACACAACTGGCATATACAAGGGGACCAGTGGTCGATAAATATAACTCTAGGTCAACACAACTGGCATATACAAGGGCACCAGTGGTCGACTTTATTGAATTTATTCCGGTTGGTCTGATGGTCTGGTCTTTTTTTTTTTGGTATCTCAATCACCCTATTTCACCCTAGCAAAGGTAACAACTTGAATCGTGTGCCCCACCAAATCACTTAAAAAATAAAAACAGAAGGACTAGGATTCAATGGGATATGGAGAAACTACCATTTTTCTTTTTTTAATTCTAACACCTGAGCTCTGTGCTTTTATGAATACACTCTTTAGATGTTTCCATATAATCAGATTGGTTCCTCAACTCCTACAACCAAGATGTTTCCATCCACTTAGATAGGTTAGTGCTATCCTTAATAGGCATAAATTTCTAGGCTCTGGAGTTTATTTATACTGCAACTAAAAGGCTTCTCCCATACCCCCAAACTTAAATCTAACATTGTCCCCAATGTTCTAAAGATAAAACTAAAATCATGAACAAGGAGAAAATGTCACCACTTGAAGCAAAAGAGTTAAGGAAATATATTACCGTGTTGCATGAGCATGGGTTACCTCCCAAGAAGTGCTAGGCTTAAAGTCTTCAGCCAGACATCAAAAGGAATTAGTCACCTCTTAGAATCATAAAGTAATAGCCAGAATAACTGTGGATCACCAAAACCAAATAGGGCTATCACAAGTAAAAGGAATTCGCAACATACCAAGAAAATTAGCAAATAAAGCACACCCTTGTCTAGTTTCCTGTTTAAGACAACTACATCTAGATGTGGTTCAGGTTCAGGTTCTATAACAGGGTCTAGATAAAAATCTTTCATTGGTTGGATTTCCTCAAAGGCATTCTGAATATCAGGCTGCAGAGTCTAGAAATACTCAAGTAAGAACTTAGAAGCGCATAACAAAAGCCTGAGTAACTGGGGATCCTCTAAGTCAATCAGATTTGACTCACACAATTGACCACAATGAAAGAGGTGGTCTTCCTTAAGAAAATGTGTCGACCCTATTCTCCTAAAGTAATTAGGTTCAGTCTCAAAACTTAATAACTGACACATCTAAAAATCATAAGTTCCCACAATTGGAAGAAAAGTTTTTGGCGGGAAAACAAAGTCAATTTGGGTATTATCGCCTGGGTAAACCACATCAACCAGAGGATGGGTTTCTAACAACTGAGTTTCTTTCTGGACATCATTAGGTTCGGTAAAATGTGTATGAAGATAATCTTGTAAGATGGTTGAGGCGCAAATGTCAAGTCCTACACGAGAGAACTTTCTAATAGTTAAAGCATATGGAGAATTACCCCCAAACTTAGAGTTTTCTGTGTCTTTAGAAAGACTAGTCACAACTTCCCTAATTTCTAGGTCATCAGATTCCTGAAAATGGTCAATTGATTCTTCTAAGTCTGGTTCATCCTCGCTCATCTCTACGAGTTTATGGTCTTCTAAGATTAGTGTATCTAAATCGCTAGACTCTAAAACATTATTCTTAGGGTAAACTCTTTCCTCTAAACCATCATCAGAATCATATAAAGGATTACCAGCGAAAGTTTCTACTAAAGGCTCATTAACTAAGGTGTTAATCATAGTTACTTCCTCCGATTCACTGATAGGCACATCAAATAATAGATTATCCAACATACTGCAGGCTAAAGGATCATGAACTACATCGTCTAAAACGGTGGTATCTCTAGTCAAATCCTCATCCTTTTGAATAGGTGAATAATTATTAAAATTATTTGGATTTGTACTAGAAACAACACTATCATTATAAATCTCAGTCGGAGTAACAAATTCCTGACCACTATGCCTACATATTTCATGTTCTTCATCAATACTATCCTCATCATAATCATCTTTATAATAACATGAAAAAGATCGAACCTCATCAAAACAAGTAGCGTTACCAATTCTAACCTCGTCATCTTGATTATGTGAATAAAAACTATCCTTATTTTCAAGGGTGGTATTGGGAACACTATACTGGAAATTAAGACTATCCTGAGAAAGTTTTTCCACAATCCTATTTGTATTCTCAATAAATTGCTTGAGGGACTCTTCTAGAGATATCTTAGTTGACCGCTCTACGGACTCTTCTGGGAGAAGAATATTATAAGTCTCCTTCATAAATAACTTCCGTGTTGACTCATTGAAACTCTTGAGAGACTCTTCTAGAGAAATAGAAGGACTGTTTTGCTCGTATGACCTGTGGGTATGTGGATAGTAATTGGGCTCACAATGGTATGGACCATAACCTTAAAAAGTTTCGCGTTCCCAATCACTATTCACACTATGGTCATAAAAAGGATAATGTCCAAGCTGCTCAGTCGGATACTCATGTATTGGCTATTATAATACCAGTTCGACATCCTAACCGCAAGAGAATTCTAAACAAACACAAAGAAGGCTGACTCGACCACAACAAGCCTATTTTATCTAGGAAACAAAAAGCATGATGGCTTCACTTAGATTGTTTCTAGACCAGCTTCTATTCTTTCGAAAGGGAATTCGTTACAATTTAAGAAAACCCCTCTGGAATCAATCCGAGTCAAAGTAAGCTGAATAGAGGCGAGGGAAGCTGCGTGGAGCTTTGATACCCAAGGCCTCACCACATTACAAGGCGGCGCAGTCACGCATTCAACTCACAGAAACCATCATGAACTTCGAAGTATGCTTAAAAGAGTAACCAATATTTTTCGAATGACTTTCCTATTAAGCTCGTTACCCTATCGGTCCCGTTCTAGTCAAAATGTGAAAACATAAAAAAGGATCACAGAACAAAAAAATCAACACAGTTTTCATTAACTAACTAACAACTACGCTAGTCAAAACCTCATGTTGTTGCAACCAATGATCAAAACCAACATTCTCTCGAAAAACAAAATGAAACCAAACTATCAAATTTAAAGGCTTACTTACAGTAAAGGAAGATGAAGCTACTCCAGTAATATGTTTGTTTAAGAAGGAATACGCCCATAAGAAACCAGCTCTCCCATACAGTAGCTCATTCGGAATATCTCTTGGCAACTTAATCTGTAACCAAAAAAATAAACTCACCAGAATTTTATTACCCAGAAAAACAAACTCAATGAAAGAAAATTTTCCTCCTCTAAAATGTGAATTTCGGTCCTTTAACGCTTGAAACTGAGTTAGATAATGATTGAGTAGTCTTTCATCACCAGAATGTTTTGCTGCTACTGCACCCAATGCACAAACACCTGCTCTCCCACATAAAAATGTCACGTTCCTTCGACGGGAACACACACATATCAGTACAAAATAAAAAACAATGATTTTCATTGCTATATGTACACATACATAGAGAGAAAAAATACCTTGAATTTTTGGAGGAAGTATCACAATCTTGAACAATTTCAGAGCAAAGTGTAAGATCATTTTTGTTATTAGTAACTTGATAAGACTTGAATAGTAAGTAAGCAATTCCAAGAGAACCAGTATAAACTGTAAAAGTAGCTGGATTTAAAAAGAACCAGTATAAGCAATTCTCACTCTCTGTGACCGTTTTTGTATTTCACTCTTTATCTTGCTGCTTATCTCCTGATCAGAGTAGCTGGATTTAAACGCAATTGTGGATTGATGGTTAGGAAGACACAAATGGAATTATGTTTGGAAACCTGAACAATGGATAATACTACACAACCCAATATCCCTTCTCAAGATGCACAATGCGAGCATTAATGAGATTGCTATACAGAATTCTACCCTCGGTGATGCTGTTTTACAGCTAAATTTGGGAGGCCTCATATGGATCATTTGACATGAATGTATCCTAATTTTTATTTTGCAACCTTAATATGGACTACCATAAAAAATGAACACAGGAACTCTTAAACAACAAATTCATCAAGTTGTTTTCAGCTACAGCAAATGCAAATTCGTGAAAAATTGTTATATAGATAAATCATACAAATTCTAGATGCTAGCCCATTCATTTAACTTCATATTGCTTTTTTTTTTTTGTGAAGCATCATTGCTTAGTATTACATAAATTAACTGATTCCTATATATCATCTAAGATCATGTATTTCCATTCCAGTTACCAATGAACTTAAAATTCTCTACAAAATTTCTCCAAGAAACAGTAATGGAAACCCAAAAAGTGAAGAGGAAATAATACAGAGAAAACAAAAGATGGGGCCTAAGCTTCTGAGGCGTTTGCATCTCATGAATCTCTGAAGGACCGGAGTGATTTCCACTTTCCAGACTACATCGAATTCTTCAAAAGCCAAAAGATGAAAATCACGTCCATCTTTGGGATAAAGTGAAATGAATGGAGATACTTTTGAGAGGGTAAGTCATTATGAAAAAATTGTTTTTATTGGGTTTGTATGCGACGAGGATTCTCATAATCGAAAACCAATCTCTCATTGATTTCCATTATTATCATTTTCCAAAGAGAATTTCAATTACAAAACCCTAACATCTAACCTGTCAAGTCCATGAGGCCCAGCCCAGTACTGATATAATGATAGGAGAAATTAGGGGGAGACCCAAAAAAAAAAATTCTCATTTTCAGGCCCACAATTAATTTTAGGTACTGTGACACCCATTATTATTTCCGTGACACCCATAATTCTATGAAATTATTAAAAACTTCTGCATGACTGAGTTATGTATCAGGGGTATAATTGGCAACTCAACTTGGACATAACATATCTAAAAATCCGCACCTTAGAAATTTACAAATTTTATATGGTTGGAAATCTTTTAAAGAGAGCTACGCAACGAGTACAAACAACAATATCAAATTTTTGTTTTTCATGAAAAAATCGGAGGTGATCATCGTTTTAGGCAAAATTTTCGAAAACTTGATACATAACCATTATGCAGCCACCAAAAAGGATGCATAACACATTCTGCAGATGCATAACGAATTATGCAACCATTTTCTCCACTGCATAACAAATTATGCATTTGGATAACAAAGTTATGCATCTATAACAAGTTATGTAACCATTGTTTTGGTTGATTTTAGTGCGTACATAAAAAAAATTGATGCATAATGCAGTATGCATCCATATTTACGGATGCATAAAAGATTGTGCAACAATTTTCTCGATGCATGATACATTATGCAGTCATATTTTCGTGACAATTTTTTTTTTGTTGGTTTCAATACTAACAAAAAATAGCTGCATAACGTGTTATGCAATCATTTTCTGTACTGCATAACAAGTTATGCAAAAAAAAAAAGGTTGCATAACTTATCATCCACCTGCAATAATAGCTGCATAACATGTTATGCAACCATTTTCGGGACTGCATAACAAATTATGCAACAATTTTTTTAGATGCATAACACCTGCAGCACAACCAACTCACACCAAGCTCAGCATCTCGGATTCAAGCTTCAGAAATCCTTGGCAGTGACATCAGTTCCTTGTAGTGGGCATCCTCGGGTGCCGATAGGGTGATGGAGTGTTGGTAATTTCCAAAAGAAAATAACTGGGCCAGCTGTTGAGATGTAACATGTAGATATAGATTGGCAAACAAATGGTGCGCCAGGTGTTGAGAGTATAAGTGGAACGTGTCCACCTTCCCGCCAAGTCTTATTTCTCTTTTCTACACAAAAGAAAATTTCTTAATTTTCACTTCATCATTTTCGGGTGTTCATTTACAGGACACGGCTTCGGGTAACAAATTTGTGAGAAATATGGGCGATTGAAGAACACAGATGAAGACCTTCTCCAACAACAACAAGAGATCGGAGATTTGTCTTTACTAGTTGTTTCCATGGGTTTTGAGAGCCTTGTGAAAAATGGTGCTGGATCGATGGTTGTCGATGCAAAAAATTGGGTCATACGTCGCCGGAATTGTGTGCCGAAATATTAAACGAAGACCAGATTTTGATGTCGTTCAAACAAGTGATGTATGTAAATCTTTAATTGAAGTCTTGGTGGTGATTTGTGTTGTGTACGGAAATAGTAGAGCTAATAATGGAGACTACGGATAAAAATTGGATGAGTTCTTTATGATGTCTTCTTATCGACTTCGGCAACTGATGTATAAGGTAGTAGTCTCTTCGGATGACGATGGGATTTGGTGGTGGGTTCAGATTAACTCGATGGTTGTTTGGAAACTCGATGGGGTTTTCAGAATTGATTAATTCTGTGGTGGTTGAAAACTCACTGGAAATCACCATCATCATGATCTTTCTCCACCAATTTTTAGATCTGCTATTTAGTTCGCCATGAGAGAAAACATCTTTTCTGATTTTCTTCTGATTAGTTTCTTATTCCTTCCTTGCTTTGGATCTTGAGAGACACAAAGAGATACAGAGAAGAGGATATTGAACTGTTAAAAAAACGGAAACAAAATTCTAAAAATTCTGGGTTTAGAAATAAGTTTTACTGAAGAAATGGGTGCGCGCCTGAACTTTTTTGTCGGTGGGTTTCACAGTGTCCAAAATCTGAAAAATGGGTGTGGCTGTAGTTTTCACATAGTGATATGTCCCTCCAGTAGCTTGTACAAAGAACTGCTAGCTGATCTCCTAGATCTTTTTATAGAGACACATAGAGCGACCATCTTGTACATGTGCATCCATAAATTTACTTAGAGTTGACGTACTAGTGTGGTCATAGAACTTCGTTGCTCTTTGTTATCGCGAATGGCTGGTACGACAATGGGTCATTCCGTCACTGCATGCTATACTGAACTCCTTACTTTAACTCCAAGTGTGGTCATAGAATTCTCTAGGTTGTCGTTTTTTTTGTATTATCAGTACTCCTCTTCTTAAATGCCTTTATGCCCATATATCCAGGCACTGATCAGATTCATATTTAATAGTACCAGGAGTACGTCCAGCATGATGATCACTGTTAACATAGTCAAAGGGTGGTGACCGGACGGATTTGAAGTTCTCATCTGCTAAATCGAAAGCCAAAATCTTTTACTTACGTCGTTTCCTACTAATGTCCACCTCCAACCAATGAATAGCTCCGTTGGTAAAGATGCCTGATGAGATGAAGTCGTGATGGAGATGTCCTTTGTCTCTCGACCCAAAACGACTGCGCCTAGAGTATATGTAGGTTTAGCCGGTGGTCAAGGGTTTGACTTTGGGTTAAACTCTATCTTGAGAAAACTTATTCCTAAAGTGTAAGAGCTTAAGAACCAAGTTAGGAAATCTGGTTCCTAAAGTTAAAGTTAAGGTATCTTTTTTTTTTTAAATAAGTCATATATTACTGGGTCAACCTTTAATATGCAAATTCAGGCTCTTTAGAGACAGACTCATGTTGAGTTGCTCTTCCAATGGCTGAATTTGTAGGATTAATGTCGACAGAAGAAGTTACAGAGACATTGTTATTGAAAGTATATATATCATAAGCTTTGATCATGTCAAAAGCTATTGCAGGAAATAAAAAAGTAGGGGCATGCTCATTCCAAAAAACTATGTTGTTTGAGCTCCTTCCCTTTTTGGCCAACAAGTCGGCCACCTTGTTTGCTCTTTTATCTACATGCTCAAATCCTAGAAAAGAAACTAGTTGATTTGTTAAAATTCCAACTTCATCTAATATTGCTACGCACTGCAATTGAACATTCACTTTCTTTCCCTAAAGATACCATATTGTCGCCTGATTTTCTCCTTCTATGACTAGATTTTGCATGTTGTTTCTGATTGCTCATTGTGTTGCCTTTAGCAGAGCTACAACTTCTACCTCTTCGGCTGAGAAGGACTTGCAGCATCCAATTTTTTCTGCTTGAAAGGTACCTGTCCAGTTACGGAGAATAATACCAAAGCCAACATTAGTAAGTTCAGACAACCAAGAAGCATCACAATTTATTTTAAAAGAGTTAACAATAGGTAATTTCCAAAAAATGCTCATATTTATATTAGTGATGCTAGTTTCAGTTATGATTGCGTTTCTTTTTGGATGCCAGTATGCGAAATGCCTTGAAATAGCAGTAGCTAGTTGGTCATGTGATCTAGTTTTTATCTTCAAAGACTCTAAGGCATCTTTCTTTCCAGATAAACCAGCATGTTGTTGCTGCTAATGCCATTGAAAAGGACCGTATGTTTCTTATCCTCCATTCATTATAATTGTCTAGAAATGATCTGTTAGCATTAAGTAAGTTCAGATATACTCCCTGTGTAGCCATGGGTAGTAATCTCCAAACATCCTTTGCAAAATCACATTCAAAAAACAAATGGTAAGTTGATTCTACCTGGTAGACCCCAACTTTTGTTTAGTTGGTAATGCATCCTGTAAACATTTCCAACAAACAGTTTTACCCTTTGAGACGTGTCCATACTCCACAAACCCTTCCAGAATTTTTTAGAAGAATGAGAAGCAGAAGTGGAGGGGTTTAAGAGTTTGTGTGCTCTATATAAAGGATTAGAATTAGAGGTGTAAAGAGAATCCAACCTAGAAAAGTGGTAAAACCTTGTGCTTTTGGTCTCTTTGGTAGGGAGGGTCGTGTGCTACCATGAATGTCAATATCGGTGTGAGAGAAAAAAATTATAGAGAGAGGATTTTCGTGTTCTATTTTTTATGCCCTAAACTTAGTTTCTAGTGTTCCATGTTTATCCTCTGTTACGAGCAGTTGTAAAGAAGATGTAGAAGAGAAGACATGAGGCTGGTTCGAGGAATGGTTAGAGAATTGGTTTCTATGTTTTCTTCGATGGTGTTCTCGGGTATATCTTGTTAACTCTTTGGGTCTTGTCTTGGGTTGCGGAAAGAGCATGTAATGGTCTTTGATTTAATGGAAGTTTTTCTGGTGGTGTTGGCCGTGGATGTAGCCTGTAAAGGTGAACTATGTATATATTGTGTTGTGGTTGTGTGCTTCTTTATCTTATGTCTATTTCTTATTATTTCTCTCATGTTTGGTTCAAATCACAAATTTCTCTTTGTGATCCTGATTTCCGCTGCGCTCGGGGTGCCAATTTTCCCAAAAAATGGTATTAGAGCCAAGGACGGGCTGGTGCGATTGAACCTGGAATTGGACGATAGTTTGTTGTTCGGGTGGAGAAATATTTTTTAAGATAATGTTTCAACCGGTGTTTGCACAAAGATGGATTTGTGATGTGATTTACAAATCAAAGGTTCAACTTGGTAGAAGTGTATGTTCTTCGTTTTGTTTTATGATGTAGTATGGGATGCAGAATAAGGATGAATGAGGTGGAATACATATTTACTTCTTGAATAGTGTTAGTAATAATACACAATAAAGAATGGGTTACAAAGTTTGAAGAAAGGATGGGACTTTGTGGTCTCATGTAGAAGCAAGTCCAGCAAACGCTTCGAAGTTATGCACGAGATGTTATAGATATATGTTCTTAAGTCTATGTTAAAGTATTCTTGATGGATTGCACGTAATATCAAGAATGTTCCCGATCTCGGAAGCATGTACCACAGTAATATATATGGGAATTCACACGGTATATATTCTCAGCGAGTATGTTGGGTGTGATGGTGGTAAAACTATGTCTGATTGGTGATGGCTTTGAGAATCGCTTAAAGGATTAAGCATGTTAATCACAGTGGATATGTCTGATGGTTTGTTTCAGATACACGGTAATCATGATATGTGCTGGAGTACGATATTGAATCTAACTCTTTCTTTTTGGATTAGAGTTCAATATGTTGTTAGATTACTGGCTAGGTGGGGCTAGCAGTGACTCTTCTGGATGGTTCTCTTGATTTTCAATGATGGAGTCTGTGCAAGGATTCGTTGATGGTGATTAAAGATCTTCATGGTGTTTGTGAGACGTGGCAACTTTCACAGGTGTTCTTCATAAATAATATGGTTTGAAGACTTTTATCAACTTCATGGTGTTTTGGTCAAAGAGATGGCTCTATGAAGATGGAAGTTCAGGTTTAAGTTCCAAACGTAATTCTTTTGGTATATAGAGATGGTATGACTGGATGGAGGTGATTCTTTGTTTGATCGTCTCATGCTTAAAAGTATGATCCGAGGTGGAGAATTGTAGGTTTAGTCTGTGGTCAAGGGTTTGACTTTGGGTTAAACTCTATCTTTAGAAAACTTATTCCTAAAGTTTAGGAGCTTAAGAACCAAGTTAGGAAACCTTGTTCCTAAAGTTAAGGTATCTTAAGGACTAAATTTGTGTTTTCTATATAAAGAATTAGAATTAGAGGTGTAGAGAGAATCCAACCTAGAAGAGTGGTAAAGCCTTGTGCTTTTGGTCTCTTTGGTAGGGAGGGTCGTTTGCTACCATAAAGGTCAATATCGGTGTGAGAAAAAAACTTGTAGAGAGAGGATTTTTGTGTTCTATTGTTTATTCCCTAAATCTAGTTTCTAGTGTTTCCATGTTTCTCCCCTGTTACTAGCAGTTGTAAAGAAGACGTAGAAGAGAAGACATGAGGCTGGTTCGAGGAATGGTTAGAGAAGTGGTTTCTATGTGTTTCTTCGATGGTGTTCTCGGGTATGTCTTGTTAAATCTTTGGGTCTTGTCTTGGGTTGCGCAAAGAGCATGTAATAGTCTTTGATTTAATGGATGTTTTTCTGGTGGTGTTGGCCGTGGATGTAGCATGTAAAGGTGAACTATGTATATCTTGTGTTGTGGTTCTGTGCTTCTTTATCTTATGTCTATTTCTTATTATTTATCTCATGTTTGGTTCAAATCACCAATTGCTCTTTGTGATCCTGATTTCCGCTGCGCTCGGGGTGCCAATTTTCCCAATAATTGGTATCAGAGCCAAGGACGGGCTGGTGCGATTGAACCTGGAATTGGACGATAGTTTATTGTTCGGGTGGAGAAATATTTTTTAAGATAATGTTTCAACCAGGGTTTGCACAAAGATGGATTTGTGATGTGATTTACAAATCAAAGGTTCAACTTGGTAGAAGTGTATGTTCTTCGTTTTGTTTTATGATGTAGTATGGGATGCAGAATAAGGATGAATGAGGTGGAATACATATTTACTTCTTGAAGAGTGTTAGCAATCATACACAATAAAGAATGGGTTACAAAGTTTGAAGAAAGGATGGGACTGTGTGGTCTCATGTAGAAGCAAGTCCAGCAAACGCTTCGAAGTTATGCACGAGATGTTATAGATATATGTTCTTAAGTCTATGTTAAAGTATTCTTGATGGCTTGCACGAAATATCAAGAATATTCCCGATCTCGGAAGCATGTACCACGGTAATATATATGGGAATTCACACATTATATATTCTGAGCGAGTATGTTGGGTGTGATGGTGGTAAAACTATGTCTGATTGGTGATGGCTTTGAGAATCGCTTAAAGGACTAAGCATGTTAATCACAGTGGAGATGTCTGATGGTTTGTTTCAGATACACGGTAATCATGACATGTGCTGGAGTACGATATTGAATCTAACTCTTTCTTTTTGGATTAGAGTTCAATATGTTGTTAGCTTACTGGTTAGGTGGGGCTAGGACTCTTCTGGATGGTTCTCTTGATGATCAATGATGGAGTCTGTGCAAGGATTCGTTGATGGTGATTAAAGATATTCATGGTATTTGTGAGACGTGGCAACTTTCACAGGTTTTCTTCATAAAGAATATGGTTTGAAGACTTTTATCAACTTCATGGTGTTTTGGTCAAAGAGATGGCTCTATGAAGATGGAAGTTCAGGTTTAAGTTCCATACGTAATCTAAAAGGCCTCGGTGCTATGTAGGGAGATTGCCTTGCTTATATATCACCATATGGAACTTGTCTTCCTCCATGTGGGACTATCTTTAGGTACCCATGTGTGACTCACATGTGTGTATTGAGCCACACAGCTCCAACAATCTCCACCTTGGCGAGATTACACACCACCTCGCCATCTCCGTATGCTACCAATCGTACAATGATTACTTCCACCGGATGCTCTTGGAACACTACTCAACACCTGAGCTTCCCGTCTCCACCTGCGACCTTCTGATTACCGACATTCCATAACCACTCTTCAACCAGACTCCCGACAGCTCCACCTTGCTCTGATACCAATTTTTTATAGAAAATGGCTCTTCCAAGCATAATCAATCAAAAATTGAAATAAAAAAGAAATCAAAGTAAATCAAGCACACACAACACAAGGATTTATAGTGGTTCGATCAAGATGATCTGCATCCACTTTGGAAGACGACGATAACGATTTCACTATGATTAAACAAGATTACAAGGTATTTAATTATTTTTTATAACAAATGGCTCTTCCAAGCACAATCAATCAAGAATTGAAATAGAAATGAAATCAAAGTAAATCAAGCACACACAACACAAGGATTTATAGTGGTTCGATCAAGATGGTCTGCATCCACTTTGGAAGACGACGATAACGATTTCACTATGATTAAACAAGATTACAAGGTATTTAATCAACCCCTCTCAAGAACCCTAGCCTCCTTTTTGGTGCCTCCCACACTCTCTCTAGAACTACATAAGTTTCTTTCTCTATTATAAACCCTAGCCCCGCTTTTATACTTGACCTAGGTTTACAAAAGAGACTAATGGAATATTGGGACAAGCTATTGGGATAAGCCCAACTGAATACTCACATGTATTCAAGGCATCCAAACAACAAATCTCCACCTTGACTTGAATACTATCACCATTAATCATTTTCCCTCATCGTCTTCGCTTAGTCCTTACAAGGGCTCTCAACACTTGTTCACACCAACCAAGTCCAGGCAATGCTTGAACTTGACACTTGGAACCGGCTTTGTCAACATGTCTGCAGGGTAGTCCATTGTAGGAACCTTAAGCATAGCTATCTTCCCTTCTTCAACGACATCCTTGTCAAGAGACTCAATTTCTTCAATCATACAAGTTCCCCATTCTGCTGATTCTTCACCACTGATTGCTTCTTCATAGGTTCTTAGCTCATCCCTATCTATGCTCTCACATGTGTGTATTGAGCCACACAACTCCAACAATATCCACCTTGGCGAGATTACACACCACCTCGCCATCTCTGTATGCTACCAATCGGACAATGATTCCTGCCACCGGATGCTCTTGGAACACTACTCAACACCTAAGCTTCCCGGCTCCACATGCGACCTCCGATTACCGACATTCCATAACCACTCTTCATCCCGACTTCCGGAAGCTCCACCTTGCTCTGATACCATTTCGTAGGACCCCCACGGACTGCCGCACCCACTCCGAGCACAACCACATAACACCGATACTGTCCCCACTTGACCACCTTGAGGTTAGGTGTGGGGTTTTAATCTAAAAGGCCTTGGTGCTATGTAGGGAGATTTCCTTGCTTATATATCACCATATGGAACTTGTTCTCCTCCATGTGGGACTATCTTTAGCTACCCCGTGTGTGACTCACATGTGTGTATTGAGCCAGACAACTCCAATAATCTCCACCTTGGAGACAATACACACCACCTCACCACTTTCGTATGCTACCAATCAGACAATGATTACTGCCACCAGATGCTCTTGGAACACTACCCATACTTTGAGCTTGCCGGCTCCATCTGCAACCTTCCGATTACCGGCATTCCATAACCACTCTTCAGCGCGACTCCCAGGAGCTCCACCTTGCTCTGATACCATTTTGTAGGCCCCCTACGGACCGCCGCACCCACTCTGGGCATGGCCACATAGCACTGATACTGTCCCCACTTGACCACCTTGAGGATACGTATGGGGTTTTAATCTAAAAGGCCTCGGTGCTATGTAGGGAGATTGCCTGGCTTATATATCACCATATGGAACTTGTTCTCCTCCATGTGGGACTATCTTTAGGTACCCATGTGTGACTCACATGTGCGTATTGAGCCACACAACTCCAACAATCTCCACCTTGGCGAGATTACACACCACCTCGCCATCTTCGTATGCTACCAATCGGACAATGATTACTGCCACCTGATGCTCTTGGAACACTAATCAACACCTGAGCTTCCCGGATCCACCTGCGACCTTCCGATTACCGGCATTCCATAACCACTCTTCAGCCCGACTCCCGGAAGCTCCACCTTGCTCTGATACCATTTTGTAGGACCCCCACGGACCGCCGCACCCACTCCGGGAAGAGAGCACCGATACTGTCCCCACTTGACCACTTTGAGGTTAGGTATGGGGTTTTAATCTAAAAGGCCTCGGCGCTGTGTAGGGAGATTTCCTTACTTATATATCACCATATGGAACTTGTTCTCCTCCATGTGGGACTATCTTTAGATACCCCATGTGTGACTCACATGTGTGTATTGAGCACACAACTCCAACAAGATACTAGACAGAATACCTCATCACTACTTCGACTTAAAAAATTAGATATCAGACAACTTGGACTGCCATCCTCAATTGTACATTATAAACCACATATGCGCCTTCATTGGACAAATATGTTGCATCCAAGATGGCTTCTTTGTCTTCTAAATGGCTTCTAATTTTTCCTCTTTCACGGAAGACGGATTTGACAAATAAATGGCTAACATTTTCCAGGGTGACTCGTCCACTTCAATTTCACATACTTCGTGTACCTAAGAATTTAATCAGTACAATTCAATCAATTCCTAAAAAAATATTAAGATACTAATTAATAGTAAACCTTAAACATTGAAGTCAAATTAACTTACATTTAACATAAAACTGAAGTGAAACCCCGAATCTTTGCACTGATCCTTGAACTGCAGATGATGAAAGGAAATCAAGCTAACATCAACGTATAGGAATTGAGCAGCATTCGATCCTTGCACTACAGTTGAAACAAGAGAAGCGAAGCAATAAGTCTGGCAAACTACTAATTCTAATAATAAAATAAAATAATGGGTCGTGAGTTATAACATTAAAGGTGTCACTATTCATCCACAAAAAACCCATCAAAATAAAAGTAAAACAAAAACCCCAAATAATATGAATATTTGGGGTTTTTGTATCAATATCCACCACTACCATCACCAACCGCCACCGCTACCATCACCAGGGACGGAGCCAAGATTTTAAGAGAGGGGGTGCAAACTTCTTTTTTTTTACAACATAAAAAGACTAACAAAAAACGTTAATAGCAACTAAAGGACACCAAGATAATGAAAATAGAGTAGAAGATGTGATTGTAGAGGGAGGGCAACTTCTTTGGAAATTATGTCTCATAATGTAACATGTGAAACAAAGGCAGTGGTGATTCAATCGGGTGCCATCGATTCTACCAAGCAGTGGATAACCTACACCAAAAGAAAGAAGCATGCAGGTAGAAAGGGAGATACATTGCAACTTCCTACTTGCAGTCCAAATCTTTTGAAGCTTTGTCTGCAGAACATGAAAGTGTAAGGGAAGAGTATTTTGTGTAAGTATACATAGTACAGGTCAATAACTAGCGACTACAAATAACATTCGAACTTGATTTGCAATAATTTTACTGTAACAGAGTCCAAAGTTATTTTCCAAATGGTTAATTATAATTAACCTGGTGTGTTATATCTTAGAATTCATATCAACACTAAGGAAAAAATTCATATTTAAGTAAAAGATTCTGAAACATAAGGAATCATTCCACCAACGAGTACCATGATAGGTGTCTAAAACACATAATCTTATATCTAGTATTTATGTTTTCTTTGCCAGTATTCTTGTGAATTGCATCTCTTATGTTTAGTTTTGAGCTTATTAGGTGCAATGGAGTCATTTAGAGCGTAAAGGGAAAGGAGATCAATTCACATGCGAGCTATACTTGGAGCCGCCTAGGTGTGCGCGAAGGAGGTGAAGAATGAACTGCAAGTTCCCTAAAAATGGTAGTTGAGTTAAGAAAGGAATTAGCCTGTCAGTTCTGCGAAACTAACAAGTCATATATGAGTCTGGTGGCCCTTATCCAAAGTTGGGTGTCCGTGTATTTTCCCATTCCTACACATAACCTAAAATTCAGAGAAGAAGCATTTATTTCTTCTTCTGCCTGAAACCAGTGGCTACTGCTGAAGAGTTAGAGATGTTAAGAAATTCAGATAAATGGAGAGATGCATGGAGAAATGAATTTTTTGTCGCTGAGAGAATCAGATCTAAGATATGAGATGGTCGATTGAGAGTTGTTGAGGTGGTTTCTGCTGAGTAATTTCGTCAGAAGAGAAGAATATGGAGAAACACAGAGTTAAGATTTAATCACTAGAAGAAAAAAGATGAGGTTGTTGTGTTAAATTGAGAGAAGGAATCTAGAGTTTATAAAGAATTAACGGATGGGTTTGCGAAAAATGTTCGATTCAGGGTTTGTAGAAGGTGGATCTGAGATATTCAATTATGAGCTTCTGTGACTGAGTTTATGGTTGAACAGAGAAGGTACAAGGGTCAGATTGAAGCTATGGTTCTGATGTTCAATTTAGAAGAGGGAAATCAGGGTTTGAAGTTGTTGATTGAGATAAAAAGAATTGTTGGTGACTTGAAGCTGCGGTTGAAGCCTGATGGTGAACTGTTGTTGCTTTGAAGGGACAGAGAAGGAAATGATTCAGGTGGTGTGTTGGTGTTGCCACAGATAAGAAGACATGGCGTTGGACTGAGTTTTATAGATGCATGTTAGGATTCAGGTACAAAATTGCAGGCGACAGAGGAGTATTGATGTTGCAGTTGAGCTGCAGTTTAAGTGCAGGGCATGAAATTGCAGGTTATGATGAATTGCAGGGTCTGTGGATGAAGTTGCTCTTGGTTGTATTTTGAATAGGCAGAGGAAATGGGTTTTTTGTCATGTTGGCATTATAAGGAAGAAGTTGCATCTGAAGTTGCATTGATGAGTAATTGCATGAAGGTTAGGTGTGTTGCCATGGATGAGATTGAAGCGATTCTGGTGGTGCAAATGTTGTTTGCGGGTGGATTTGTGGCTTAAGTGTTATGAAATGGTTGGTTGCAGTGGTAGTGTGTTGAGTTTGCTGAGAACTGAAATGAGCTGCAGTTTGAAATGATTCTGGTGGTGATTTGAGACAGCAGCGACCTGAGTTCTGAGGTTAAGAAGACGCAAATGGGTCTGTACAATGAGCTAGCATTGCAGGTCTGAAGTGCAGGTGAAGTGGTTGATTTGATTGGGTGATTGAAGAGAACAGATGAAACTGGTGTTTCTGACAAAGGAAATTATAGCAGAATGGGCTTGTGTAGCTGCTATTGAAGTAACAGAAGAGAAGAGGAAGTTCTTGGAGCCGAAGTGAGAATTATGACTTAATGTTGCACATGTGTCTGTGTGTGATGTTGTTGTTGTTATTACAGGGATGGAACTGAATTGCAACTACAGTGGTGATAGTGGTGATTATGAAGTCGCAGAGAGCTGAATGAATGCTTGAAATGGATGTATGTTGCAGGAAATGAGATTTGGTGGTGATGTTATGATGTTGCAAGAGTAGATTGATTGATTTGGCAATGGCTAAGATGGTTGCAGAATGTCGCGCGACCATGGCTGGAGTGCACTGCTGAAGCGACATGATTGTGCAACAGCAAGCACAAGCTTGTGCAAGATTGCAACAGCTCTGGCCAGGACCAGTCAGCTAGTAAGTTAGACTCTGACTCAGATCACTCAGCCTCTGACTCAATAACACCGTTAGTGTCCGTTAACTTGACCGCCAGTTTTAACAGCTGACCCTTATGTTTGACTGGTGACCGGGTGGACTTTGCCGGTTACCTGAGCTACTTCTCTGACCACTTCTCCGGTCAAATTCCGGCCATTTTACCTGTTTCCCAGTTACCACTTTTGGGGGATATTTTCTACACGGGTATTTTCACATATGGAATTGGTGGACCACATTGGTTATGGGCTTTTTGGAGGATTGACCTAGTTTTGGAAAGATAAAGCTACAAAAAGAAGATGTCTTCTACTTCTTTGGGTATCACGTATTTTTCTACTTGGAGTTTTGGAGAGCGACGACTAGGGTTTTCTTTCATTTATTTTTCGTCTTCTTCATTTCAATATTGATTATGATTATGATGAAATCAAAAGCTATGAGTAGCTAAATACAATTATTGGTTATGGGATAAAGTTGATTTCACAACATGATATTGTTTCAATGAATTAGTTTTGTCTCAACTTTATTGTTTATGATTCATAGTTTATATTGTTATGTGATTTGATTGTTTGGTTGGTTTAGTCTGGAATCAATCCGATTTGCATTCATTTCTAAAGCTATATTAGGGTTTTCAATACGAAAAAGTTGTTTATCCCTGATTTTAAGTAGCATAATTGTGGGTAGTGCTTGTAGTGATATATCCTACTAGTCACAAGTGAATCATAACCTTGGTTAAATCGAATTAGTGCTTTTACACGTTTGATTGCCTTGATTAGTCTTATTCCATAGAACTTAGTGCTTTTAGGGAGTTAAACTTAATTGTGCTTTTACACTTTATGATGCTTTCTAGGAAGAATTCACATATGCATCTTTTAATGTGGTTGTGATGAAATCAGGGAATTAGCGGGATATACTTGCGATCAAGGTATCCTAGGACTTTTAATAAATGAGAGATTAAATTATGAATTCTAGTCATTGATGAAAATACATGTTTGTGAATGATACTATCACATGATCAATATCTTCCTCTTATTGATTACTTTCATATTTTACTGCTTTCAATTATTTTTATTGCTTTTCTAAAACTAAAATTCCCCCATTGGTTACTAAGAAACTAAAATTTTATAACAACAAAAGCCTCTCTGTCAGAGCGAACTCTTTCTTACCACATACTTCATTTATTTTAGTTAAGTAAGAAAGTGAAATTATTTTTGACACATACGATAGCGATCAAATTTTGGCGCCGCTGCCGGGGAGGCAGCGGTTGTTATTTTTTTTTGGTTTCTTATTTTTATTTTGTTTTTGATTTCGTTTTGAGAATTGTGTTTCAAGTACCTTGCTGAAATACAAACTGAGGGAAGCAATGGGTGATGCTAACCGTACACTCAAGGAGCTAGCTTCTCAGAAGTTGGATCAACAACAATGGTGTATTGAAGAAACTTCCACTTTTGATATCAAGCCAGGGTTGATCAGTCAAATACCAAAGTTCCATGGATGTGTATGGGAAGATCCGAACAAGCATCTTATGGAGTTTCAATGGTTGATGACAAACATGATACCTAATGGAGCTAATGCAGATGAAGGAATGTTGTGTGCTTTTCCTTTCTCTTTACTCGATGCAGCTAAAGATTGGTTATATTATTTACCGCCTGGTAGTATTACAACATGGAATGGGTTGAAGAGACTTTTCTTGGTGAGATATTTTCCTGCATCGAAAGCGACTCAAATTCGCAAGGAGATTTGTGGGATGAAACAAAGTGTGGGAGAATCGTTGTATGAAGGTTGGGAACGGTACAAGAAATTGGTAGCAAGCTGCCCTCATCACCAATTTAGTGACGCAATGATCATCCAATACTTCTATGAAGGTCTCCAAGCAAGTGATAGGAATTTTATTGACGCTGCAAGTGGTGGTGCACTTATGAACAAGACGGTGCCACATGCTAGAGAGTTGATTGAGAGTATGGCAGCAAATTCTCAACAATTTTCAAGTCGTGGATCAGAACCACCTACAAAGGGAGTTAATCAAGTCGACGAGATTATTGAATTACGTCAACAAATGAGCAATATGATATCAATGATGCAACAAATTGCAGCAGTGGTTGTAAAACCATCACGCCCAGCTTATGAGAACGTAGAGCATGTCAATGTTATATTCTCAACTCGAACGTATGGTATTTACTCCAACAATTGCGAGCAAGTTGCAAGTAAAAGTTTTGTTTACAGCCATCCGAGTGAGTTCCAACAACAAGTGCAACAACCGCAACAAGCCCAAAATTCAGAATTGGCAAAGATGGTTACTTTGGTGGAGGCTCTAATGTCTGTGGTACAGCAAAATCAACAACTAGCGAATTTAAATCAGCAGAAAACGGATAATGCAATTAAGGAGTTTCAATCACAAGTTGGTCAACCACAACAACAACAACCTCAAAATCAAGGGTCCAATATGGAAGAGTTGCTGAAATATTTTATGCAAAGAACAGAGGGTGTGGTAAAGGACTTGCACACACAAGTTAGTTCGACGGCCGAGGAGATTAATCAGTTGCATGCACAAAATGGTGTGAAACTCCCTTCCCAACCTCTTAACCCAAGAGATGGTGCCAATACTATTACGTTTGGAAGTGGTACACGACTTATGCAACCTGAAATTACTGATTCAGGTAAAGAAGAAGTCCAAAAGGAACCAGTTTTGGAGGAAAAGGATGTTGATTTCCCCCAAACTTCCAAGGTACCTATTTCCAACTCTAAAAATAATATTCCTACTTATGTTCCTCCTTTACCTTTTCCTGGCAGGTTCGTTAAAGCTAATAAAAAGGTGGAGCAAGATAGGGATATTTGGGATGTTTTTAAGAAGGTCCAAGTGAATATTCCACTCATTGAAGTAATTAGGCAATCTCCTCGCTATGCAAAGTGTGTAAAGGAATTGTGCACTAACAAGCACAAGTTAACCGGTAATGAGGTAATGAGTGTGGGGGAGAATGCTTCGGCATATCTTCGAAAGAAACTCCCACCTAAATTGAAGGATCCTGGTAGTTTCACAATTCCATGCACAATTGGTAAAATGAGGTTTACAAAAGCTATGTTATATTTAGGAGCTTTTATTAATGTTATGCCTACTTCTATTTATGATGCTTTAAACCTTGGTCCTCTTAAGAAAACCGGCATAGTTATTCAACTTGCCGATAGATCTAATATTTACCCGAAAGGGATTGTTGAGGATGTTTTGGTGCAGGTAAAAGGACTAATATTTCCAGTGTATTTATACATTTTAGACATGAGTTATGTGAATTCATCATCGTCTACACCTTTACTGCTGGGTATACCATTTTTGAGTACCGCTAGAACGAAGATTGATGTCCACTATGGCACCTTGACTATGGGTTTGATGAAGAAGTTATACACTTCAACATCTTTGAGGCGAGGAAACACCCAAGTACCATTCAATCATATTTCCATAATGTGTTGGAAACCGGATAAGGCGCAGAAAGCAAGGAGATAGTCGGGCTGACGACTTTAAACAAAGCGCTAAATGGGAGGCCACCCATGGGATGAGTATTTATTCTCTTGTTTTTAAATTTTTCTTGTCTTGTTTTTACTTTTTCTGATTTCTTGTCGCATATCATTATAAGATTTCCCACCTTGACCTTCTTTGGACGACTCAATTTATATTAAGGACAATGTAAAGTTTAAGTGTGAGGGAGTGGTTAAGCATTTGCATTGTAAATTTTTCAAATTTTTCAACTTTTGTGTAAATTAGTGAATAAAAAAACTCCAACTTGTAGTTAGTTTAGAGTTACATAGTATACATGTGGCTAAGATTACATCGAGATTCACATAAGAGTAACTGAACTTAGAGATGACAGAGAACGTGATCGGGTTTCTTACTTGTATGAGAGTCAAAGTTGGATTTAACCGTGTCAGTGGCAAATGAGGTGCAGACTGAGTTCGATATTAGAGTTGTGGTCCCCTATAGTGGAGACTACCCATTTTTACATCATGAGAGGCACCGACCTTCACTTCTTTTCATGTGTCTAAATTTGTGCTTTTAGAGTGTGTGTCACCGTACGTAAACTCCGGGTAGAATGGTGATCTACCCAACCTCCCACCAATAGAAGCACTATTTTGATCTCTTAAGTGCTATTTTATCAATCATGATGGTGACATCGAATTGCTAACTTACATACCACTTGTAATCTTGTTCGCAGTTAGCACCATCCACTTTATCTCTCTCTACACCAATAGGTCCATAGAAACACCATCATCATCAACAAAAGCAGCATCACAAATTCGAAGGAAAATTGAAGACGTTCAAGGTTTACAAGCAACGCTACAGAAAGGAGAAGATTTCAGATTCATGTAAAGCAACAAGACAAGGAGCTGAATTTTTACAAGTTGAAGACTGTTGTACAAGAGTAAAGATTATCAAGATGAGTTCAAGAAGTTTATGATATCGAGACATACAAGTTGTGAAGAATCAAGCGGTAAAGTACTTACACCATGGCCTTTGTACTTGCATTTTTATTTTATCGGATTTGTTAATTTGTATTTTGTTTTCTCTTGTCTCAAAAAAAAATATACATTGTATCGTATTTTAGTTTGTTTACTTCGGTTTTGGTTTTGTATTCATTCAATAAATCCAATGGAAGAAGAAATATCCATAATGAAGTTCCAAGCGACAAGGAATTAGAGGAATAAATCACATTATCAAGATTTTACGAAGTTCAAGATTTCATCATCAAGAGTTGAAGACCGAAGACGAGAATGAAGACAAGGATTGAAGACTGAAGACATTTCTATGGATGTTGTGAGAGTGGTGCTAACTGCAAGCCGAACGGATAACGAGGTAAGTAAGCATATTCCCACATTCGTTAAGTGGTTGATTTCCTTTCTTAGAGATCGTCAGAAAAAAGGGTTTTCAAAATGAATAAAAGATGTGGGTTTTGAAAACAATTCGGAGGGTTTGGCCTTCCTACCATTCAACGTGTCGCGGGATTTCTCTCTTTATTCCTACCTGGACACATGTGTGACCCATAAAAAGTTGTTTATTATTGAGAGAAACTTCATAAAACCCTTTCTTGTGAGGCAGAGTCGAGACTTTCGATCACTCCGAACCCGAATTTCTTTCGATAAGGGATGGTTATTTCTATCTCAACTTTTAAGGATGAGATTGTGTTCATATATGTTTCTAACTTCTTATTACTAGTGTGCAGAATCTCTATGTCTTCTTAGCGCGTTGGATGTTATCATCTCGGAGAACTTGTAAGTTGGAAAAGTAGGTTTTGTTGGTATACCTCTAGTAAACCCTCGCGAGACTAAAACTCGTCCACTAGGGACACCTAGGGGTTCAAAGGCTTGTTATACATGCTAAGTGTAACCGTAACCTCTACGAAATGGAGTTGTATGTATCCTTTAGAATAAGTTATGTTTGATTTTCTCAAGGACTAGCAAAGTCTAAGTGTGGAGGAATTTGATAGGTATCTAAAACACCTAATTTGATATCTAGTATTTATGTTTTCTTTGCTATTATCCTTGTGAATTGCATCTCTTATGTTTAGTTTTGAGCTTATTAGGTGCAATGGAGTCATTTGGAGCGTAAAGGGCAAGGAGATCAATTCACATGTGAGCTATACTTGGAGCGGCCTAGGTGTGCGCGACAGAGGTGAAGAATGAACTTCCAGTTCCCTAAAACTGGTAGTTGAGTTAAGAAAGGAATTATCCTGTCAGTTCTGCGAAACTAACAAGTCATATATGAGTCTGGTGGCCCTTATCCAAAGTTGGGTGTCCGTGTATTTTTCCATTCCTACACATAACCTAAAATTCAGAGAAGAAGCATTTATTTCTTCTTTTGCCTGAAACCAGTGGCTAATGCTGAAGAGTTAGAGATGTTGAGAAATTCAGAGAAAGAGAGAGATGCATGAAGAAATGAATCTGTTGTCGCTGAGAGAATCAGATCTAAGATATGAGATGGTCTATTGAGAGCTGTTGAGGTGGTTTCTGCTGAGTGATTTCGTCGGAAGAGAAGAATATGGAGAAACACAGAGTTAGGATTTAATCACTGGAAGAAAGAAGATGAGGTTGATGTGTTAAATTGAGAGAAGGAATCGATAGTTTATAAAGAATTAACGAATGGGTTTGTGCAAACTGTTTGATTCAGGGTTTGTAGAAGGTGGACCTGAGATATTCAATTATGAGCTTTTGTGACTGAGTTTATGGTTGAATAGAGAAGGTACAAGGGTAAGATTGAAGCTATGGTTCTGATGTTCAATTTAGAAGAGGGAAATCAAGGTTTGAAGTTGTTGATTGAGATAAGAAGAACTGTTGGTGACTTGAAGTTGCAGTTGAAGCTTGATGGTGAATTGTTTTTGCTTTGAAGGGACAGAGAAGGAAATGATTCAGGTGGTTAGTGTTGCCACAGATAAGAAGACATGGTGTTGGCCTGAGTTTTATCGATGAATGTTAGGATTCAGATACAAAATTGCAGGCGACAGAGGAGTATCGATGTTACAGTTAAGCTGCAGTTTAAGTGCAGGGCATGAGATTGCAAGTTATGATGAATTTCAGGGTCTATGGATGAAGTTGCTCTTGGTTGTATTTTGAATAGGCATAGGAAATGGGTTTGCTGTCATGTTGGCATTATAAGAAAGAAGTTGCATCTGAAGTTGCATTGATGAGTAATTGCATGAAGGTTCAGTGTGTTGCCATGGATGAGATTGAAGTGATTCTGGTGGTGCAAATGTTGTTAGCAGGTGGATTTGTGGCTTAAGTGTTATGAAATGGTTTGTTGCATTGGTAGTGTGCTGAGTTTGCTGAGAACTGAAATGAGCTGCAGTTTGAAATGATTCTGGTGGTGATTTGAGATATCAGTGACCTGAGTTATGAGGTTAAGAAGAAGCAAATGGGTTTGTAAAATGAGCTAGTATTGCAGGTCTAATGTGCTGGTGAAGTGGTTAATTTTATTGGGTGATTGAAGAGAACAGATGAAACTGGTATTGCTGACAAAGGAAATTAGAGCATCATGGGTTTGTATAGCTGCTATTGAAGCAACAGAAGAGAAGAGGAAGTTCTTGGAGACGAACTGAGAATTATGACTTAATGTTGCAGCTGTGTGTGTGTGTGTGTGTGATGTTGTTGTTCTTATTACAGGGATGGAACTGAATTGCAGCTACAGTGGTGATAGTGGTGATTATGAAGTCGCAGAGAGCTGAATGAACGCTTGAAATGGATGTATGTTGCAAGAAATGAGTTTTGGTGGTGCTGTTATGATGTTGCAAGAGTAGATTGATTGGATTGGCAATGGCTAAGATGGTTGCAGAATGTCGCGCCACCATGGCTGGAGTGCACTGCTGAAGCGACATGATTGTGCAACAGCAAGATCAAGGCTGTGCAAGATTGCAACAACTCTGGCCAGGATCAGTCAGCTACTGAGTTAGAATCTGACTCAGATCACTCAGCCTCTGACTCAGATCACTCAGCCTCTGACTCAATAACGCCGTTAGTGTCCATTAACTTGACCGTCAGTTTTAACAGCTGACCGTTATGTTTGACCGGTGACCGGGTGGACTTTGCCGGTCACCTGAGCTACTTCTCTGACCACTTCTCAGGCCAAATTCTGGCCATTATACCAGTTTTCCGGTGACCACTTTTGGGGCATATTTTCTACACGGGTATTTTCACATATGAAATTGGTGGACCACATTGGATATGGGCTTTTTGGAGGATTGACCTAGTTTTGGAAAGATGAAAAGCTACAAAAAGAAGAGATCTTCTACTTCTTTGGGTATCACGTATTTTTTTACTTGGAGTTTTGGAGAGCGGCGACTAGGGTTTGCTTTCATTTATTTTTCGTCTTCTTCATTTAATTATTGATTAAGATTATGATGAACTCAAAATCTATGAGTAGATAAACAATTATTGGTTATGGGATAAAGTTGATTTCACAACATGATATTGTTTCAATGAATTAGTTTTGTCTCAACTTTATTGTTTATGATTCATGGTTTATATTGTTATATGATTTGATTGATTGTTTGGTTGAGTCCGAAATCAATCCGATTTGCATTCATTTCTAAAGCTATATAGGGTTTTCAATATGAAAAAGTTGTTTATCCTTGATTTTAAGTAGCATAATTGTGGGTAGTGCTTGTAGTTATATATCCTACTAGTCACAAGTGAATCATAACCTTGGTTAAATCGAATTAGTGCTTTTACACGTTTGATTGCCTTGATTAGTCTTATTCCATAGAACTTAGTGCTTTTAGGGAGTTAAACTTAATTGTGTTGCTTTCTAGGAAGAATTCACATATGCATCTTTTAATGTGGTTGTGATCAAATCAGGGAAATAGCGGGATATACTTGCGATCAAGGTATCCTAGGACTTTTAATAAATGAGAGATTAAATTATCAATTCTAGTCATTGATGAGAATACATGTTTCTGAATGATACTATCCCGTTACCAATATCTTCCTCTTATTGATTACTTTCATATTTTACTGCTTTCAATTATTTTTATTGCTTTTCTAAAACAAAAATTCCCACATTGGTTATTAAGAAACTGAAATTTTATAACAACAAAAGCCTATCTGTGGGAACGAACTCTTTCTTACCACATATTTCACTTATTTTAGTTAAGTAAGAAACTGAAATTATTTTTGACGCATACGACAGCGATCATACGATCCCAGTTAAGACAGTAGCACCAAATAAGAGGACGTAGAAAAAGTCGGCGGTTCTTCCTCTGAAGGAATTCTCTTCAAGGAGCTTACAGTGACGTGCAAGTAAGAAAATGTGAAATAAGAAGTCCAACTCTGCAAAAAGCCGCAAATGACAAATTTAGGTAAATAATCCGCAGAAACTTTTCTTAAACATCGAATCACAAACTAATATGCATGTGAAGAGATATAAATCATATAATACACCTATCAATCAGAACATAAATAAATCCAAAGAGAATAAAGGTTTACCTTAATTCAAGTCATCCAAGAAGTTGATAACGATGGCAGAGAAGCTGCAGATAAAAAAAAACGAGAGAAGAAGATATACATACACTTTACATTTCTTTTCTTTTTTTTTCTTCCGTGATGAGAGAAACAAGCAAGGTGTTTTCATCAGGACTTGAAGAGGTGCAAACATTCGGATTCTTGGAGGTGCAAACTTCGTTTAATTTTTTTTTCGGCTTGGAAAACGGAAGACCTAGTATAGATTTCAAAAATCAAGGGGTGCAACTACCAACCCTTGCAATGGGCTGGCTCCATCCCTGACATCACCAACCACAAACCACCACCACCATATCCAACCACCACCACCATGTCCACCATCAATATATACCAGCACTATCATCACCGACCACCACGATCACCAACCACCACCACCATATCCACCATCAACTACCACTACTAGCAACCAACACTACATCCACCAACAAATACTAGCACTATCAGCAGCATAAAAAGCACCACCATCGGAACAGTACCACCAAAATTTGGTCTCGTCATAAACTTACTGTTTCATCATCTTTAAAATCTTTGGTTTCATAAATAAAAAAAGGCAAAAATAAGATGAAACCAAATTTGGTTTCATCATAGAATTTGACGAAACCATCATAAAATTTTGTGAAACCAAATTTTGTTTAGAGTTTTTGTATCAATATTCAAAAATTTGGGACTTTTGTATCAATTTTGTTCAATATGGAGTTTTAATGGATCCCAACATTTGAATGAAGTTTTTGTACTCCAAGTTTGGTCACCTTGGTGTTTTACTACTTGTTTTGATAAAATAAAGTGAATAGGATAAACATAACTACTTACTTTTGAGAGAATATACCATCATTCTGGAATCTTCTTGTTGTTGTGGATGTTCATCAACATAGGAATATACCATCATTCTGGAATCTTTTGTTGTTGACGATGTTCATCAACATAGGATGTCATGATCCGTGGTGGTAGTGATGGGGTTTTGAGGCGGCGAAAAAACCAGGGAATAAACGAACAGGGAGAGAGACACGGAGTAAGAAAACTAAGAATGATTACGCCCTAGCTTGGAGTTTTGGACCTCTGGAATCTAAATACTAGGGTAAATAGATAAACAAACGTAAAAAGTTAATTACACTCTTTACAACACTAAGGTAACACGTACATCATATTTGATATTTTTTTCTGGACCGGAGTCGGTTTGGATCTTATTCATCTGGATCCGACTTAAACAGTCTGATTCTTCGGGATCTGATTTAATATGTTCAACTCAACTCACTTTAATATGTAATTAAGGTTTTCGTCCCATAAGTCAAAGGTATTGTATTACTTGCTCAAACAGGTTGCTTAACGTTTTCGTCCCATAAGTCAAAGGTATTGTATTACTTGACTCAAATAGGTTCGAACGAATTAAAGGTTAGATCTGAGTAAGAGATTAGATAAGAGATTAGATCAGATTTCTTTAAATAGAAAACAAACGGTCTAATATCTGACTAGCACATGACTCGATCAAGTCAGATGCAAACAAACATGGTGTCAGAGTGACCATCTATGGCAAGCCAGAAAAGTTAAATTTGTCAGGCGCTCAGGCCCCTAGTTGTTTACGTCGGTTTTAGCCTCTCTTTTGGTCGACAAATGTCTATATTTAGTGTGCATGCTCTATGAATCTTGATTACTCTATTAAAAAGTTCTTAATTTTCCGACCAACAAACAAGTGTAAAAAGCAGAACCTGAAGTGACACTGGTAGTTCAAAAGCCACACTGTTGGTATATGGACTCGCACTGTTATAAGAAAATACAATACAGAGGAACACAGGACATAAATACAAAAACAAGTAACGGTACGTTCCTAACCTTTTCAATACATACATTTATAAAGTCGTAATATAGAGTTTCAAAGTTCATAACCGGGAAATCTAGCCTCAGCTGGAACGGTCATGTCAAGGAACAGATAAGTCATTCCTCCTAACCCTTCAAAAAGGGAGTATGGATGGTCACCTCCATGCATTTTTCCTTCTGATATCAGCTTCTCTGCTTTATCAAATAGGAAGCAAGCAAATGATTTGGCCCGAAACAAGTATTTCACATTACCTGTTAGCCGATAAAGAGAGAGAAATACATAAGCATTCCCACTCACGCCATGGCAAATACCTACTCGCCTTAACAATCCTCGTTCCCAAACCACCTCTCCAGCATCAATAGCTGCTCGCAGAAAATCTTGATCCCCAAAAACCTGATGTGTCATCATGTTTCGTGTTAACATTCTCTCTCTGTTGGATGCACTTAAGAGAATTCTCTTGTAGACCGGTTCTCTCAACATTTAAAAACTTTTTTTATTCAATAACACTAGTCAAAACGTGGATGTTTACGCATCATTCCAAAACAACATCAAAACTCTGCTAACCAAATAAATACAAGATGAGCTGTTTCCTTTAATCAAATCAAAATGGAACATAAAGCTGGCAAATAGAGACTCGCTTTAAACAACATAGACGAGTGCAGTGCATCCCACAGTCGTAATGTCCTTCAAACGGTTAAAACCATGAGAAATTTATTCCATTTAAATATAAAAAACTACTACTATCTTTTAAGACACCCACTTAGTCCTCCTAAAAGCACAAAAATAAAAGGTGGTTAAAAAGATAGGATTTTACCTGGGCAGCTTTGACAGAGTGAGAGCTACACCAGGGGAGCCATGACACCAATGTACAAGCCGATCACTCTCACTTTCCTCACTGGAAGGATAATTCCCACTTGGGAAGCGATTCTGTATCATATACCGTAGAGTTCCCTTAACATCCTCAACCTCATCTGGCTTAAGTTCCATATCCATTAAAACGTGAACAATTCCAGCCAAACCATGGGCTGCTCCCCAATACTTCTTTCCATGCCACTCGTACATTAATGGGCATCTACCCTTGTTTGATAATCTTCTTCCTTCCTCAATTATTTCCTTAACTACTGAACCCTGCAAAATTTCATCCCAACCAGAGAACAAAATCAACCCAGCTTCCCCTTTCAAGAATCAAGTGGAAGAAATGTGAAAAGTTAACAAAGGACCCCCCAGACCAAAACCTTTACCCTTACTCATGACTAAAATCAACATAGTTTTCATTAACTAGCTAACAAGTAAGCATGTCAAAACCTCATGTTGTTGTACCCAATGATCAAAAACGATGGATTTTTATAACTTGAAGTACACAATGAAATCAAAGTAAAAGGCTTACTTACAGTAAAGGAAGATGAAACTACTCCAGTAATATGTTTGTTTAAGAAGGAATACGCCCATAAGAAACCAGCTCTCCCATACAGTAGCTCATTAGGAATATCTCTTGGCAACTTGATCTGTAACGAAAACACTCACCAAAAATTTATTTCCCAGGAAAACAATCTCAACGAAAGAAAATTATGCTCCTCTAAAATGCGAATTTCGGTCCTTTACCGCTTGAAATTGAGTTAGATAATGATTGAGTAGTCTTTCATCACCAGAATGTTTTGCTGCTACTGCACCTAATGCACAAACACCTGCTCTCCCACATAAAAACGTCACGTTCCTTCGACCCAAACACACACATATCAGTACAAAATCCAAAACAATGATATATACACATAGGGAGGAGAGAGTACCTTGCATTTTTGGAGGAAGTATCACAATCTTGAACAATTTCAGAGCAAAGTGTAAGATCATTTTTGTTATGAGTAACTTGATAGGACTTGAATAGTAGGTAAGCAATCCCAAGAGAACCAGTATAAACTGTAAAATCCTGAACACGTCTACCACCGTGACCCCAAGTTTCTCTAACAATCTGAAACAACCATTAATAACAAGGCAATTACACAAACATGTTATGCTCATGTCATATTTTTCATTAAAATTACAGAGGGTTTATTTCAAAGTAGACATTCTTACTGTTTCTTTAAGACCCAGAGCTTTTTCTTTCAATTTCTCAGAAAGTGATGAATAGGCAGAGAAAGAAGCTTTAAAAGTGAATTTTCAATGGCTTCGGCAATGTTTGATGTTTCATCAATAAATTCTGGCATTTCATTAGCGAAAAGCGATCAGCCATGACTTCCGGATTAGGATCCAACTGATTCAGAGCGAATTTCGAGAATACAATGGTGGATGATCAGAGGAAGGATATGCTAGCGGAGAGAATGGCGGTGGCATATACACACTGTTGAATTGAAATGGCGAGGTATCCTGAGTACATGTGTTTGATGAAGCGTGCAAATACGTGGCTTCTGTATGCCAGGTGGGAGCCAAGGATACATGTCTGACTCTGAACACTTAGAATTTGACCCAGGTTGTGTCGGTCATGCCTACTAGGGGCACTCTCCGTCGGGCACGAAGAAAATTAAGCATCTACTAAGAAATGTATAAATAATTTGCAGTCTTCCAACGGAACTATGAATCTGGAACATGTTCTTTCCGATGTCCTCACCCGCGATCCTGCTCTTTCTGCGGAAAGAAATCATTATGATTCACATTGTTTTGCTAGAAAGAAATAGATTTCTGATCTTCAAAATCTACTTCTTTTGTTGTTGATAGGGTAAACTGTCTGACAACATCCACAATTGATTTCATTCCTGCAGAAAATCAGAACTCTCATGCATAAAGTTTCCAAAATCATTGTTCGAGAAATTCTTATAGGAATCGTGTTCCTCTTAATGATGCTAATAATTACACTATTAATGTACACATTCCAAGTGAGAATGAGAAGAAGTCTGGTAGACCTAAGTCTAGAAGATGGAATTGTATCAATTCTGATCTTCTGGAACCAATCTCTAGAGGTCCTAGATTTAATCCTCAGAAAAATCCGTCTGATACTCAAAGAGGTTTATGTCTTATTTCTCTGGAATAAGAAATAACCAAAAAAAGGTAAGGAATAAAAGGATCAAAGATTTAGATGGTATGTACAATTCATCTCTCCATGGTAATGGTGGGATTACTTCACACTTTGCTACCTAGCTCTAGGTAATTTCATCCTTGTATCTAACTTGAGAGTTGTAAGGATGATATTTGCGAGATGCTCAAGTTTGTTGTAGATTACCATTTGTCTTGTGTTTAATTTAGTTGTTTTCTTCTTTTGTGAAGGTTGAGTCATTTCTTGACTCCTTGTAACTATTGTATTTTCTCCTTATGCTCTGATTAAATCTTTTAATTATTGAGCTATGAAGGATATCTGAAAACAAAGAGTATTTCCTTATTTTTGGATGGTTTCTGATCCATTAACCTTTTGTAACTGGTCCATGAACGTCCGTGTCTGTATTGGGTGTTTTAGGGTTTCGTTAACAAGGGCATATGAAAAAGCGAGGGTCTAACAACCACACCCAATATTTCGTTTAGGCAATCTGTATGGACAAACTCCAATATATTTCTGAGAGCATTAACCAGTGGCTAATGCTGAAGAGTTAGAGATGTTGAGAAATTCAGAGAAAGAGAGAGATGCATGAAGAAATGAATCTGTTGTCGCTGAGAGAATCAGATCTAAGATATGAGATGGTCTATTGAGAGCTGTTGAGGTGGTTTCTGCTGAGTGATTTCGTCGGAAGAGAAGAATATGGAGAAACACAGAGTTAGGATTTAATCACTGGAAGAAAGAAGATGAGGTTGATGTGTTAAATTGAGAGAAGGAATCGATAGTTTATAAAGAATTAACGAATGGGTTTGTGCAAACTGTTTGATTCAGGGTTTGTAGAAGGTGGACCTGAGATATTCAATTATGAGCTTTTGTGACTGAGTTTATGGTTGAATAGAGAAGGTACAAGGGTAAGATTGAAGCTATGGTTCTGATGTTCAATTTAGAAGAGGGAAATCAAGGTTTGAAGCTGTTGATTGAGATAAGAAGAACTGTTGGTGACTTGAAGTTGCAGTTGAAGCTTGATGGTGAATTGTTGTTGCTTTGAAGGGACAGAGAAGGAAATGATTCAGGTGGTGTGTTAGTGTTGCCACAGATAAGAAGACATGGTGTTGGCCTGAGTTTTATCGATGAATGTTAGGATTCAGATACAAAATTGCAGGAGACAGAGGAGTATCGATGTTACAGTTAAGCTGCAGTTTAAGTGCAGGGCATGAGATTGCAAGTTATGATGAATTTCAGGGTCTATGGATGAAGTTGCTCTTGGTTGCATTTTGAATAGGCATAGGAAATGGGTTTGCTGTCATGTTGGCATTATAAGAAAGAAGTTGCATCTGAAGTTGCATTGATGAGTAATTGCATGAAGGTTCAGTGTGTTGCCATGGATGAGATTGAAGTGATTCTGGTGGTGCAAATGTTGTTAGCAGGTGGATTTGTGGCTTAAGTGTTATGAAATGGTCTGTTGCATTGGTAGTGTGCTGAGTTTGCTGAGAACTGAAATGAGCTGCAGTTTGAAATGATTCTGGTGGTGATTTGAGATATCAGTGACCTGAGTTATGAGGTTAAGAAGAAGCAAATGGGTTTGTAAAATGAGCTAGCATTGCAGGTCTAATGTGCTGGTGAAGTGGTTAATTTTATTGGGTGATTGAAGAGAACAGATGAAACTGGTATTGCTGACAAAGGAAATTAGAGCATCATGGGTTTGTATAGCTGCTATTGAAGCAACAGAAGAGAAGAGGAAGTTCTTGGAGACGAACTGAGAATTATGACTTAATGTTGCAGCTGTGTGTGTGTGTGTGTGTGATGTTGTTGTTCTTATTACAGGGATGGAACTGAATTGCAGCTACAGTGGTGATAGTGGTGATTATGAAGTCGCAGAGAGCTGAATGAACGCTTGAAATGGATGTATGTTGCAGGAAATGAGTTTTGGTGGTGCTGTTATGATGTTGCAAGAGTAGATTGATTGGATTGGCAATGGCTAAGATGGTTGCAGAATGTCGCGCCACCATGGCTGGAGTGCACTGCTGAAGCGACATGATTGTGCAACAGCAAGCTCAAGGCTGTGCAAGATTGCAACAGCTCTGGCCAGGATCAGTCAGCTACTGAGTTAGACTCTGACTCAGATCACTCAGCCTCTGACTCAGATCACTCAGCCTCTGACTCAATAACGCCGTTAGTGTCCATTAACTTGACCGCCAGTTTTAACAGCTGACCGTTATGTTTGACCGGTGACCGGGTGGACTTTGCCGGTCACCTGAGCTACTTCTCTGACCACTTCTCAGGCCAAATTCTGGCCATTATACCAGTTTTCCGGTGACCACTTTTGGGGCATATTTTCTACACGGGTATTTTCACATATGAAATTGGTGGACCACATTGGATATGGGCTTTTTGGAGGATTGACCTAGTTTTGGAAAGATGAAAAGCTACAAAAAGAAGAGATCTTCTACTTCTTTGGGTATCACGTATTTTTTTACTTGGAGTTTTGGAGAGCGGCGACTAGGGTTTGCTTTCATTTATTTTTCGTCTTCTTCATTTAATTATTGATTAAGATTATGATGAACTCAAAATCTATGAGTAGATAAATACAATTATTGGTTATGGGATAAAGTTGATTTCACAACATGATATTGTTTCAATGAATTAGTTTTGTCTCAACTTTATTGTTTATGATTCATGGTTTATATTGTTATATGATTTGATTGATTGTTTGGTTGAGTCCGAAATCAATCCGATTTGCATTCATTTCTAAAGCTATATAGGGTTTTCAATATGAAAAAGTTGTTTATCCTTGATTTTAAGTAGCATAATTGTGGGTAGTGCTTGTAGTTATATATCCTACTAGTCACAAGTGAATCATAACCTTGGTTAAATCGAATTAGTGCTTTTACACGTTTGATTGCCTTGATTAGTCTTATTCCATAGAACTTAGTGCTTTTAGGGAGTTAAACTTAATTGTGTTGCTTTCTAGGAAGAATTCACATATGCATCTTTTAATGTGGTTGTGATCAAATCAGGGAAATAGCGGGATATACTTGCGATCAAGGTATCCTAGGACTTTTAATAAATGAGAGATTAAATTATCAATTCTAGTCATTGATGAGAATACATGTTTCTGAATGATACTATCCCGTTACCAATATCTTCCTCTTATTGATTACTTTCATATTTTACTGCTTTCAATTATTTTTATTGCTTTTCTAAAACAAAAATTCCCACATTGGTTATTAAGAAACTGAAATTTTATAACAACAAAAGCCTATCTGTGGGAACGAACTCTTTCTTACCACATATTTCACTTATTTTAGTTAAGTAAGAAACTGAAATTATTTTTGACGCATACGACAGCGATCATACGATCCCAGTTAAGACAGTAGCACCAAATAAGAGGACGTAGAAAAAGTCGGCGGTTCTTCCTCTGAAGGAATTCTCTTCAAGGAGCTTACAGTGACGTGCAAGTAAGAAAATGTGAAATAAGAAGTCCAACTCTGCAAAAAGCCGCAAATGACAAATTTAGGTAAATAATCCGCAGAAACTTTTCTTAAACATCGAATCACAAACTAATATGCATGTGAAGAGATATAAATCATATAATACACCTATCAATCATAAGAACATAAATAAATCCAAAGAGAATAAAGGTTTACCTTAATTCAAGTCATCCAAGAAGTTGATAACGATGGCAGAGAAGCTGCAGATAAAAAAAAACGAGAGAAGAAGATATACATACACTTTACATTTCTTTTCTTTTTTTTTCTTCCGTGATGAGAGAAACAAGCAAGGTGTTTTCATCAGGACTTGAAGAGGTGCAAACATTCGGATTCTTGGAGGTGCAAACTTCGTTTAATTTTTTTTTCGGCTTGGAAAACGGAAGACCTAGTATAGATTTCAAAAATCAAGGGGTGCAACTACCAACCCTTGCAATGGGCTGGCTCCATCCCTGACATCACCAACCACAACCACCACCACCATATCCAACCACCACCACCATGTCCACCATCAATATATACCAGCACTATCATCACCGACCACCACGATCACCAACCACCACCACCATATCCACCATCAACTACCACTACTAGCAACCAACACTACATCCACCAACAAATACTAGCACTATCATCAGCATAAAAAGCACCACCATCGGAACAGTACCACCAAAATTTGGTCTCGTCATAAACTTACTGTTTCATCTTTAAAATCTTTGGTTTCATAAATAAAAAAAAGGCAAAAATAAGATGAAACCAAATTTGGTTTCATCATAGAATTTGACGAAACCATCATAAAATTTTGTGAAACCAAATTTTGTTTAGAGTTTTTGTATCAATATTCAAAAATTTGGGACTTTTGTATCAATTTTGTTCAATATGGAGTTTTAATGGATCCCAACATTTGAATGAAGTTTTTGTACTCCAAGTTTGGTCACCTTGGTGTTTTACTACTTGTTTTGATAAAATAAAGTGAATAGGATAAACATAACTACTTACTTTTGAGAGAATATACCATCATTCTGGAATCTTCTTGTTGTTGTGGATGTTCATCAACATAGGAATATACCATCATTCTGGAATCTTTTTGTTGTTGACGATGTTCATCAACATAGGATGTCATGATCCGTGGTGGTAGTGATGGGGTTTTGAGGCGGCGAAAAAACCAGGGAATAAACGAACAGGGAGAGAGACACGGAGTAAGAAAACTAAGAATGATTACGCCCTAGCTTGGAGTTTTGGACCTCTGGAATCTAAATACTAGGGTAAATAGATAAACAAACGTAAAAAGTTAATTACACTCTTTACAACACTAAGGTAACACGTACATCATATTTGATATTTTTTTCTGGACCGGAGTCGGTTTGGATCTTATTCATCTGGATCCGACTTAAACAGTCTGATTCTTCGGGATCTGATTTAATATGTTCAACTCAACTCACTTTAATATGTAATTAAGGTTTTCGTCCCATAAGTCAAAGGTATTGTATTACTTGCTCAAACAGGTTGCTTAACGTTTTCGTCCCATAAGTCAAAGGTATTGTATTACTTGACTCAAATAGATTCGAACGAATTAAAGGTTAGATCTGAGTAAGAGATTAGATAAGAGATTAGATCAGATTTCTTTAAATAGAAAACAAACGATCTAATATCTGACTAGCACATGACTCGATCAAGTCAGATGCAAACAAACATGGTGTCAGAGTGACCATCTATGGCAAGCCAGAAAAGTTAAATTTGTCAGGCGCTCAGGCCCCTAGTTGTTTACGTCGGTTTTAGCCTCTCTTTTGGTCGACAAATGTCTATATTTAGTGTGCATGCTCTATGAATCTTGATTACTCTATTAAAAAGTTCTTAATTTTCCGACCAACAAACAAGTGTAAAAAGCAGAACCTGAAGTGACACTGGTAGTTCAAAAGCCACACTGTTGGTATATGGACTCGCACTGTTATAAGAAAAAGATACAATACAGAGGAACACAGGACATAAATACAAAAACAAGTAACGGTACGTTCCTAACCTTTTCAATACATACATTTATAAAGTCGTAATATAGAGTTTCAAAGTTCATAACCGGGAAATCTAGCCTCAGCTGGAACGGTCATGTCAAGGAACAGATAAGTCATTCCTCCTAACCCTTCAAAAAGGGAGTATGGATGGTCACCTCCATGCATTTTTCCTTCTGATATCAGCTTCTCTGCTTTATCAAATAGGAAGCAAGCAAATGATTTGGCCCGAAACAAGTATTTCACATTACCTGTTAGCCGATAAAGAGAGAGAAATACATAAGCATTCCCACTCACGCCATGGCAAATACCTACTCGCCTTAACAATCCTCGTTCCCAAACCACCTCTCCAGCATCAATAGCTGCTCGCAGAAAATCTTGATCCCCAAAAACCTGATGTACATCAGTTTCGTGTTAACATTCTCTCTCTGTTGGATGCACTTAAGAGAATTCTCTTGTAGACCGGTTCTCTTCAACATTTAAAACTTTTTTTATTCAATAACAGCTAGTCAAAACGTGGATGTTTACGCATCATTCCAAAACAAACATCAAAACTCTGCTAACCAAATAAATACAAGATGAGCTGTTTCCTTTAATCAAATCAAAATGGAACATAAAGCTGGCAAATAGAGACTCGCTTTAAACAACAATAGACGAGTGCAGTGCATCCCACAGTCTGTAATGTCCTTCAAACGGTTAAAACCATGAGAAATTTATTTCCATTTAAATATAAAAAACTACTACTATCTTTTAAGACACCCACTTAGTCCTCCTAAAAGCACAAAAATAAAAGGTGGTTAAAAAGATAGGATTTTACCTGGGCAGCTTTGACAAGAGTGAGAGCTACACCAGGGGAGCCATGACACCAATGTACAAGCCGATCACTCTCACTTTCCTCACTGGAAGGATAATTCCCACTTGGGAAGCGATTCTGTATCATATACCGTAGAGTTCCCTTAACATCCTCAACCTCATCTGGCTTAAGTTCCATATCCATTAAAACGTGAACAATTCCAGCCAAACCATGGGCTGCTCCCCAATACTTCTTTCCATGCCACTCGTACATTAATGGGCATCTACCCTTGTTTGATAATCTTCTTCCTTCCTCAATTATTTCCTTAACTACTGAACCCTGCAAAATTTCATCCCAACCAGAGAACAAAATCAACCCAGCTTCCCCTTTCAAGAATCAAGTGGAAGAAATGTGAAAAGTTAACAAAGGACCCCCCAGACCAAAAACCTTTACCCTTACTCATGACTAAAATCAACATAGTTTTCATTAACTAGCTAACAAGTAAGCATGTCAAAACCTCATGTTGTTGTACCCAATGATCAAAAACGATGGATTTTTATAACTTGAAGTACACAATGAAATCAAAGTAAAAGGCTTACTTACAGTAAAGGAAGATGAAACTACTCCAGTAATATGTTTGTTTAAGAAGGAATACGCCCATAAGAAACCAGCTCTCCCATACAGTAGCTCATTAGGAATATCTCTTGGCAACTTGATCTGTAACGAAAACACTCACCAAAAATTTATTTCCCAGGAAAACAATCTCAACGAAAGAAAATTATGCTCCTCTAAAATGCGAATTTCGGTCCTTTACCGCTTGAAATTGAGTTAGATAATGATTGAGTAGTCTTTCATCACCAGAATGTTTTGCTGCTACTGCACCTAATGCACAAACACCTGCTCTCCCACATAAAAACGTCACGTTCCTTCGACCCAAACACACACATATCAGTACAAAATCCAAAACAATGATATATACACATAGGGAGAGAGAGAGTACCTTGCATTTTTGGAGGAAGTATCACAATCTTGAACAATTTCAGAGCAAAGTGTAAGATCATTTTTGTTATGAGTAACTTGATAGGACTTGAATAGTAGGTAAGCAATCCCAAGAGAACCAGTATAAACTGTAAAATCCTGAACACGTCTACCACCGTGACCCCAAGTTTCTCTAACAATCTGAAACAACCATTAATAACAAAGGCAATTACACAAACATGTTATGCTCATGTCATATTTTTCATTAAAATTACAGAGGGTTTATTTCAAAGTAGACATTCTTACTGTTTCTTTAAGACCCAGAGCTTTTTCTTTCAATTTCTCAGAAAGTGATGAATAAGGCAGAGAAAGAAGCTTTAAAAGTGAATTTTCAATGGCTTCGGCAATGTTTGATGTTTCATCAATAAATTCTGGCATTTCATTAGCGAAAAAGCGATCAGCCATGACTTCCGGATTAGGATCCAACTGATTCAGAGCGAATTTCGAGAATACAATGGTGGATGATCAGAGGAAGGATAGTGCTAGCGGAGAGAATGGCGGTGGCATATACACACTGTTGAATTGAAATGGCGAGGTATCCTGAGTACATGTGTTTGATGAAGCGTGCAAATACGTGGCTTCTGTATGCCAGGTGGGAGCCAAGGATACATGTCTGAACTCTGAACACTTAGAATTTGACCCAGGTTGTGTCGGTCATGCCTACTAGGGGCACTCTCCGTCGGGCACGAAGAAAATTAAGCATCTACTAAGAAATGTATAAATAATTTGCAGTCTTCCAACGGAACTATGAATCTGGAACATGTTCTTTCCGATGTCCTCACCCGCGATCCTGCTCTTTCTGCGGGAAAAGAAATCATTATGATTCACATTGTTTTGCTAGAAAGAAATAGATTTCTGATCTTCAAAATCTACTTCTTTTTGTTGTTGATAGGGTAAACTGTCTGACAACATCCACAATTGATTTCATTCCTGCAGAAAATCAGAACTCTCATGCATAAAGTTTCCAAAATCATTGTTCGAGAAATTCTTATAGGAATCGTGTTCCTCTTAATGATGCTAATAATTACACTATTAATGTACACATTCCAAGTGAGAATGAGAAGAAGTCTGGTAGACCTAAGTCTAGAAGATGGAATTGTATCAATTCTGATCTTCTGGAACCAATCTCTAGAGGTCCTAGATTTAATCCTCAGAAAAATCCGTCTGATACTCAAAGAGGTTTATGTCTTATTTCTCTGGAATAAGAAATAACCAAAAAAAGGTAAGGAATAAAAGGATCAAAGATTTAGATGGTATGTACAATTCATCTCTCCATGGTAATGGTGGGATTACTTCACACTTTGCTACCTAGCTCTAGGTAATTTCATCCTTGTATCTAACTTGAGAGTTGTAAGGATGATATTTGCGAGATGCTCAAGTTTGTTGTAGATTACCATTTGTCTTGTGTTTAATTTAGTTGTTTTCTTCTTTTGTGAAGGTTGAGTCATTTCTTGACTCCTTGTAACTATTGTATTTTCTCCTTATGCTCTGATTAAATCTTTTAATTATTGAGCTATGAAGGATATCTGAAAACAAAGAGTATTTCCTTATTTTTGGATGGTTTCTGATCCATTAACCTTTTGTAACTGGTCCATGAACGTCCGTGTCTGTATTGGGTGTTTTAGGGTTTCGTTAACAAGGGCATATGAAAAAGCGAGGGTCTAACAACCACACCCAATATTTCGTTTAGGCAATCTGTATGGACAAACTCCAATATATTTCTGAGAGCACTAACTAATAAAGCGATCTCAACCAAAAATATATCCAAGAGTTATATCTATGTTTCTTAATGTAATCAGCAAATCAAACAGATAGAAATCCGTGAGCTTGATTATTATAAGAAACAACTTGGACGGTATCAAAAACCAATATCCAAGTGTCAATCAATTCAATCAACAACCAAAGGTTGGATTCACAATTGATTGAACTTACGCACAACCTGTGATGTATCAAGTATATAAACAAATATAATGCGGAAAAGAAATAACACAAACACCAGAAATTTTGTTAACGAGGAAACCGAAAATGCAGAACAATCCGGGACCTAGTTGAGCCCTAACCAATTTCACACTGATCAAGGTACAGTCCCGTTCCTTACGCCTCTGAATCCCAGTAGGACTCTGCGCACTTGATTCCCTTGGCTGATCTCACCCACAACTAAGAGTTGTTACGACCCAAAGTCGAAGACTTGATAAATCATTCTGTCTCACACAGAAAAGTATATTGAGTAGATAAATCTATCTCCCACAGAAATACCTATGAGTTTTGTTCCATATTTTGATAAATCAAGGTGAACAGGAACCAATTGATACACCATTCTTATATTCCCGAAGAACATCATATAATATCAATCACCTCACAATAATCTTAATCGTATGGTAGAGAAACAAGATACTGTGGAATCACAAACGATGAGACGAAGATGTTTGTGACTATTTTTTTCTTGCCTATCAGAGATTAAATCTCGAGAAAATCTAAGAGAAGATAGTACTCAATCACGATACAAAACAGCAAGATCAGAACAAGCAACTAGAGAGAAAATAGTTTGGTTTGGCATCACAATCCCAATGAAGTATTCAAGTCGTTAACCTACAGGATTTTGGAAAAACCTAAGGTTAAAGGAGAATCGACTCTAGTCGCAACTAGTATCACAGAGGAGGTGTGGGGATTAGGTTTCCCAGTTGCTAGAGTTCTCCCTTATATAGGCTTCAAATCAGGGTTTGCAAGCAATGCTACCTTGGAAACAAAGCATTCAATATTCACTGTTAGATGAAAACGTGATTAGACTCAAGCTAATATCTTTCAACCGTTAGATCGAACTTAGCTTGTTACACACAAATGAAAAGTGACTTCATTTAGATATGAGTAACCGTACCTAAACATGTGCACCTTAGTTGGATCAACAATAGTTGACCGAAGTTAACCACATGAACACTTTCCTATCAACCTTATTCATCTTAACCATAACTAGTTCAAATGACTCAAATGAAACTAGCTCTAGAGTTGTTCAATTGTTTATATTCTCATAGAAGTATACAAGACATAATTGAAGCAAAATCGATTTTGAATCACCCAAATCAATTTCATGAACATTATAGGCACGGTTTGCAAAAGATTGCATTCCTTAAAATATAAATGTATTAGTTCATGAACAAACCGATTTTAGATTATAACCTACTCAAGTATGCAAACAGGGTACAGTCGCGTTCATTACGCCTCTGAATCCCAGCAGGACTCTGCGCACTCGATTCCCTTTGCTGATCTCACCCAAAACTAAGAGTTGCTACGACCCAAAGTCGAAGACTTGATAAACCAATCTGTCTCACACAGAAAATACTATTGAATAGATAAATCTGTCTCCCACAGAAATACCTATGAGTTTTGTTTTGTCTTTTGATAAATCAATGTGAACAGGAACCAATTGATACACTAGTCTTATATTCCCGAAGAACATCCTAGTAATATCAATCACCTCACAATAATCTTAATCGTATGGTATAGAAACAAGATATTGTGGAATCACAAACGATGAGACGAAGATGTTTGTGACTACTTTTTATCTTGCCTATCAGAGATTAAATCTCGATCAAATCTTAGAGAAGATAGTACTCAATCACCATAGAAAACAGCAAGATTAGAACAAGCAACTACAGAGAAAATAGTTGGGTCTGGCTTCACAATCCCAATGAATACTTCAAGTCGCCGACCTACAGGGTTTTGGAAAAACCTAAGGTTAAAGGAGAATCGACTCTAGTCGCAACTAGTATCACAGAGGAGGTGTGGGGATTAGGTTTCCCAGTTGCTAGAGTTCTCCTTTATATATGCTTCAAATCAGGGTTTGCAAGCAATGCTACCTTGGAAACAAAGCATTCAATATTCACTGTTAGATGAAAACGTGATTAGACTCAAGCTAATATCTTCCAACCGTTAGATCGAACTTAGCTTGTTACACACAAATGAAAAGTGACTTCATTTAGATATGAGTAACCGTACCTAAACATGTGCACCTTATTTGGATCAACAATAGTTGACCGAAGTTAACCACATGAACACTTTCCTATCAACCTTATTCATCTTAACCATAACTAGTTCAAATGACTCAAATGAAACTAGCTCTAGAGTTGTTCAATTGTTTATATTCTCATAGAAGTATACAAGACATAATTGAAGCAAAATCGATTTTGAATCACCCAAATCAATTTCATGAACATTATAGGAACGGTTTGCAAAAGATTGCATTCCTTAAAATATAAATGTATTAGTTCATGAACAAACCGATTTTAGATTATAACCTACTCAAGTATGCAAACAGGGTACAGTCGCGTTCATTACGCCTCTGAATCCCAGCAGGACTCTGCGCACTAGATTCCCTTTGCTGATCTCACCCAAAACTAAGAGTTGCTACGACCCAAAGTCGAAGACTTGATAAACCAATCTGTCTCACACAGAAAATACTATTGAATAGATAAATTTGTCTCCCACAGAAATACCTATGAGTTTTGTTTCGTCTTTTGATAAATCAAGGTGAACAGGAACCAATTGATACACTAGTCTTATATTCCCGAAGAACATCCTAGTAATATCAATCACCTCACAATAATCTTAATCGTATGGTATAGAAACAAGATATTGTGGAATCACAAACGATGAGACGAAGATGTTTGTGACTACTTTTTATCTTGCCTATCAGAGATTAAATCTCGATCAAATCTTAGAGAAGATAGTACTCAATCACCATAGAAAACAGCAAGATTAGAACAAGCAACTACAGAGAAAATAGTTGGGTCTGGCTTCACAATCCCAATGAAGACTTCAAGTCGCTGACCTACAGGGTTTTGGAAAAACCTAAGGTTAAAGGAGAATCGACTCTAGTCGCAACTAGTATCACAGAGGAGGTATGGGGATTAGGTTTCCCAGTTACTAGAGTTCTCCCTTATATAGTCTTCAAATCAGGGTTTGCAATCAATACTACCTTGGTAACAAAGTATTCAATATTCACTGTTACATGAAAACTTGATTAGACTCAAGCTAATATCTTTGAACCGTTAGATCGAACTTAGCTTGTTACACACAAATGAAAAAGTGACTTCATTTAGATATGAGTAACCGTACCTAAACGTGTGCACCTTTTTGGTTCAACAATAGTTGACCGAAGTTAACCACATGAACACTTTCCTATCAACCTTATTCATCTTAAACATAACTAGTTCAAATAACTCAAATGAAACTAGCTTTAGAGTTGTTCAATTTTTTATATTCTCATAGAAGTATACAAGACACAATTGAAGCAAAATCGATTTTGATTCACTCGAATCAATTCATGAACATTATAGCCACGGTTTACAAAAGATTGTGTTCCTTAATATATAAATGTATTAGTTCATGAACAAACCGATTTTAGAACATAACCTACTCAAGTATGCAAACGGGTACGCATACCTAAGTGGACGAACTAAGTTTGGTTTTGCCAATATGCGAACGGGTACGCATACCTCCAAACTCAGTTTAATTTCCAGAACTGAACTTACGTCATTACGCATACGGGTATGCATACTAAGTTCCCGGACTTTCATTCACCAACCAGTACGCGTACGGGTATGCATACTATGGTTCCCAGACTTGGAATATCATGCAACAGTTTAGCATAAAAGTACGTATACCGTGCTATATCCAATCATGCTTAATTGTTCTAAACTCCCTTTCAATTATTGAAACATTCTTAGAAGACGACAATAGCTGTCTCACACAAACTATTAGCTTCAAAGCAATTTTCAAGTGATCGAATGATCAATACGAAACATTCCGAGTCTACATCAAATGACTGTCTCACACAAATTATGTAAGATGTTACCAGGAGATTTTCACATGATCATCTTTTGACTTCCGTAAAGAATATAAGATCAACTTGGTTAAAGAGAAAGCTTACTAACACATATTTCGAGAAATATGTGAGCGAGTTAAACTCATCTTGAAATATCAAATGTGTATAATTGAAGTCTATGTAGCTATACGACTTTTGTCTCAAATAGGAGATAGAGTAGATAGACTTTTGAGTGATAGATGGGTTCAAGTATCCACATACCTTTTGTTGATGAATTTTCACAAGCTTCCCTTAGTAGTTCTTCGTCTCCAATCGATGAACGTTGTGAAGTCTAATGCTCAACTACACTTACTATCCTAATCCAAGACTTAGCTATAAGCACACTAGGAATGAATACTTATAGTTTTGGCAACTATACTTGACAAACAAGCTTGAGATAGAAACGATTGCGAGTTCGACCGAGAAGTGCTCTAACAACGTCCCTCTCTTTTTCATAAACATATATATATTTTATATTATTTTTCATTCCTTAATAAAATAAAATGGAGAACTCCTCAAGACCTCAGGAAGTGGTGAATCTTGAGATGGAAGAAGACATTAAAGGATGCTATCCAGTTCAAGATCTTATCTTGAAAAAGATGATTGAAAGGAAAGAGTACAACATCTGGATTTGAGAATCTGTCAAGGATTTAATCCTTTTTCAAAATGACTCTAGGGTCGAATTTTCAAATCTTCAACTGCAAATGAATCAGCTCATTGATATTGGTCATACCAAAATCCTTAATAATCAAAAGATCTTGATCAGGAATCAGAAGAAACTCATCGTAGACTGTGTCAAAGTTAGGCAGCTTGCCCGTTTTGTTGATCGAAAGGTTAATGTTCTAACCCATGAACATGGAGTCTCTACGGTCAAAAGAATCAAGGATCATATACGAAATCAGGGAATGTGTAACGGCCGATTTTGTAACGGATTTTTTTTAAGTAACGTCATATCGACGTTGGTAACTTTGTAACGTTGGATAATCATTGCAATAACTGGTATCTGTTACAGAGTTTCGGGAGGGTTGTGGGCAATTACCTTCCTGTTCTCAACTTAAATTTCCAAGTTACATTGTTACCCTCCTTTACTATTATTAGCGTCTCTATTACTACTATCAGCTCCCAATTTCTTCTCACACTCAAGGGCTACCCTGCCTCCCAAAGATTCTGGTTTTTTTCTCCAACATATTTTTCCTACTATAACTCTTCATATTAATTACCAAAAATCAGAAGAAAAAAAATTAAAATCCAAAAAATAAAATCAAAGTCATCTGAAATTAGTTTTTCATTTAATATGTCTGAAAATTAGAATAAGAATCAGTTGGGAGGTAGATAAATAACTTACTGCGTTGATAGGAAAACGGTTGAGACATTACTACATCTTATATCTTTGACCTCCATTAATTTTACATCTCACCAACTTCTTGGTATATCCCCGCAGCCACCATCGATTTCACCAGAAAATTCATCAGCTTCAATTTGAGATTCAGTTGCAGGAAACTTCATCAACAAAATTGATTCAACTGATTCTTCCGTGACTCGTCGATTTCATATAAGATTTAAGCTTAATCGAGTTATCACGAAAGGATTGAATTTGATTAAGATTTCTGAATCTATCGATTCTCCTGGGTTATCTTCAGCTAATTAAGGTATTTCTTTTATTGTTTTCTTAATTGACGGTTTTTCGACATCTGGGGTTTATTAGTTTTATAAATTGAGGATTATAGATGTTTTTGTGAATTGTATTCTACTGTAATATGTTGATACATCTGTGACATTTTTAGGTTTAATTGATAAACTTAGGTTACTAAGACATAGTATTTTGCTTGTTTATAGGATATCAAATTTTGTGGGTAAATCTTGGATGCGTATAACAGACAATTATAGACCAGAATACATACAAGGGGTTAGAAAATTCATTGATTTTGCAATGGCAAATGGTACTTTTGCAAAAACGTGTTCTTACTCATGTAGGAAGTGTGAAAATAGACATCGACATGGATTCTCGCTGGTTAGGACCCATCTGTATGAGCATGGTATCGACAACAAATACACCACCTGGATCTTACATGGTAAGAGAGTGGATGGTCTACAACAAGTCGTTCTAAGGAAAAGGTCGTAGTCGAAGAAATTCCTGATAAGAAATCAGATTATTTGAATTTGAATGATTTTATTGACTTCTTTCTTTGGTATTCGATCATCATGACCATGATGCAACAAAAATTGGAAAATCACCCTTATTAGAAGATCCAGATGTCGAGAAGCATTATAATAGGTACAAATCGTTAGCGGCAGAGAAGTTGTACCCTTCATGTGAAGACAATCTCACAATCCTCTCTGCTATGGTAGAACTGCATGATGTGAAGAAAACTTATAAAATTTCGGGTAACTGTGTCAACAGTTTGTTGGATTTTCTAAGAGAGTAGCTTCTGAAACCTAACAAGTTGCCCAAAAATTATGATGTTACGAGGTCAATGCTTAAGGATATGGGGATGATTGCAAAGGCTATTCATGCTTGTGAGAATCATTGTATTCTGTATTACGAGGAGAATGAGGATTTAATAGAGTGTCTGGTATGAAAAAAATCCAAGGATTAATTAAATTGGAAGCTACCAAAGATGGTCATGTGGAGACAAATGAACCTTGAAAAGTGCTGAGATACTTTCCTGTAGACGAAAAACTAAAGAAAATGTATTATCTACCTTGGATATATATCAGACGCAATGTTGTGGCACGATCGAGCGCAAGTTTCATCTGAATAGATGTGTCATCTAATCGATTCATCTCAGTGGGAACAAATGAAAATGAAGTTTCCGTTGATTGCCGCGGAAGGAAGAAATGTTTGGCTTCGAATATCAATAGATGGGTTTAATCCTCATGTGTACAGACTTTGAGTTTGGGTTGTTGGCCTGTGATCCTTGTGGTTTATAATCTTCCGCCTTCTATGTGTATGAAGTCTGAATTCCAAATGATAACCCTGTTGATACCTGGGTATAATGGGTCAAGACATTGATGTTTTTTTGCAGCCACTTGTCAACACACTAAAAAAACTTTGGCATCCAGGTTTACAAGCTTTTGATTCTTTGAAAATGGAGTATTTTACTATTAAAGCAACTCTGATGTTTGGGATTCATGACTTTCCTGCTCAAGGTGTTTTAAGTGGATGTACCACTCATGGCTATTGTGTGTGTGTTTGTTGCGCAGAAGAAACCTGAAGTACTCATCTAGGTTACGACAGCAAGATTGTGTACACTAAATATCGTATATTCCTCAAGTCAAATAAACTTGATTTTGTCTGGGAAACTTCTTATGAGAATTGATTCTTGTGTTTTAAGAAGGATAACTAGGGTTAGGAATAGCTTATTTTGTGGTTACACATAGCTATTGCCAACGATTTTCATCTTGCAATGTTTTTAGATTTATTTATTTAAATTCTAAATTTTATTTGGAAGATGATTTTACAGTATTAATCTTTATTGGTTTTATATATTGCAAATATTGTTATGGGATACGTGTGTTTGCGTCCGTGAACTACGATTGTCCCATATATGTCAAAAGTTAAGTCTATTGTGTTATTATGCAAATAGTGATGGAAAATAGAATGAACTTTTGAATTGAAAAGATTAAGTCTATGATATCATTATGAAAATATTGATGAAAAATAGAATGAATCTTTGAATACTCCGCAGTATTGATCTCTACCGGATCCACTTCTATGTGAAAGTACTGTATGACTCCATAAGTTCTCTTAATTATGTTGAGCATTTTCGATTAAATTAATCATATGATTTCTTGTGATTAATTTAATTGAGTTTTCTGGATACAAATTCATGTTTCATGTAATTTGTTAAAGTCCAAAGAAATACTTCTTTTCTTGTGAAAGTAAGGTCTCTCTTGTTGTTCTTTTCGGAAATGACATTATATAGGGGAGAGTTCTTAATTGAACTTGTGCTTAATTTCCAAATCTTTGTGGGGAGTGCGGTTGTGGAATATTGTAGTAGTTTTCTTATATCTTTATAAACTCCTTGATGAATACACTAAGTTTGGACTGCGTGAAATCATCGAAACAAAGTTGACATGTTCTCTTTTAGTCATAAAGCATCTCTATGAGAATTTCATTATGATCCCACTAGTTTTCGTACCTTTGCCAATTTATATTGACAAAAAAGGGGAGAATTAATGTGTAGTTCACACGACAAACACACATGGTTTACGGATCATTATGTAAGGGGGAGTGGTTTTCATTGTGAGATGAAGTATTGACTAAGGGGGAGTGATACATATCAACGTAGTATTATTGTCAAAGTTGTGATACAATTGAACTTCGATGTTGTGTAATAATACTGTGACATTGTATAACAATAACTGACAAAAACTGTTTTCTTATTGTTATAGCCACGGATCTTCAACAACTATGATGCTGAGTTGAACACGTTCAAAATCAGGAGTACTTGGAAGTGACGAAGATTTCGATTAATGTTGAAGAACCAAGGAAATCAAGCATTTGGATGAGAAGCTACAAAGTTTTTTATTTTGTAATCCATATGTATTGATAGTTTTGTCACTAAAATTGACAAGGGGCGAGATTGTTAGAGCACTGCTAGGTCGAACTCGCAAGCATTTCTATTTAATTATAACTATGTCTCGGACTAGGATAGAATGTGTAGTTGAACATTAGACTTCACAGCGTTCATCGATTGAAGACGAAGAACTACTAAGGGGAGCTTCTGGAACTTCATTAACAAAAGGTATGTGGAGACTTGGAATCATTTATCACTCAGAAGTCTATTTCTATTCTATCTCTTATTGAGACAAAAGTCGTATAGCTATATTGACTTTGTAGTATGCACATTTGATATTTCGAGCTGAGTTTAACTCGCTTACATATTTCTCGAAATATGTGTTGGTAAGCTTTCGCTTTAAACAAGTTCATTTTTATTCTTGACGAAATCCAAAAGATGATCATGTGAAAATCGCCTGGTAACATCTTACATGATTTGTGTGAGACAGTCATTTGATGTAGACTCGGAATGTTTCGTATTGATCTATTGATCACTTGAAAATTACTTTGAAGCTAATAGTTTGTGTGAGACAGCTATTCTCGTCTTCCAAGAATGTTTCAATGATTAAGATGGAGTTTAGAACGATTAACCATTGATTGAATATAACACAGTATGCGTACTTGTATGCTAACTGTTGGAAGTTATTCAAAGTTCGGGAACCATAGTATGCATACCCGTATGCGTACTGGTAGGTCAGTTGAAAGTCCGGGAACTTAGTATGCATACCATTATGCGTACATGCGTAAAGTTCAAGTCCGGGAATTCAATTTAGTTTGGAGGTATGCGTACCCGTTCGCATACTAGCGACCCAAAACTATGTCCGACCAGTTAGGTATGCGTACCCGTTTGTATACTTTAGTGGGTTAAGTTCTAAAATAGGTTTGTTCATGAACTAATACATTTATATATTAAAGAATGCAATCTTTTGCAAACCGTGGATATAATGTTCATGAATTGATTCATGTGAATCAAAATCGATTTTGCTTCAATTGTGTCTTGTATATGTCTATGAGAATATAAACAATTGAACAACTCCATAACTAGTTTCATTTGAGTCATTTGAACTAGTTGTGATTAAGATGAACAAGGTTGATATGAAAGTGTGCATATGAATAACTTCGGTTAACTATTGTTAAGCCAACTATGTGCACACTTTTGGGTACGGTTACTCATACCTAAATGAAGTTACATTTCATTTGTGTATAACAAGTTAAGCTCGATCTAATGGTTGAAAGATATTATCCTGACTCTAATCATGTTTTAATCTAATGGTGAATACTGAATTCTTTGTTACCAAGGTAACATTGATTGCAAACCCTGATTTGAAGACTATATGAGGGAGCACTCTAGCAACTGGTAAACCTAATCACCACACCTCATGTATGATACTAGTTGCGACTAGAGGCGATTCTCTTTTAACCTAGGTTTTTCCTAAACCCATTATAGGTTAACGACTTGAAGACTTCATTAGGGTTCTGAAGGCAGACCCAACTATTTTCTCTATAGTTGTGTGTTCTGATCTTACTTTGTTCTATCGTGTTGAGTACTATTTTCTCTAAGAATTTTTCGAGATTTAATCTCCGATAGGTAAGATAAAAAATGGTCACAAACATTTCCCTAAACCAAGTTTCTAGTGTTTCCATGTTTCTCCTCTGTTACTAGAAGCTGTAAAGATGGTGTAGAAGAGTAGACATGAGGCTGGTTTGGAGGATGTTATATAATTGGTTTCTATGGTTTCTTCGATGGTGTTCTCGGGTATGTCTTGTTAACTCTTTGGGTCTTGTCTTGGGTTGCGTAAAGAGCATGTAATAGTCTTTGATTAATGGAAGTTTTTCAGGTGGTGTTGGCCGTGGATGTAGCCTGTAGAGGTGAACCACGTATATCTTGTGTTGTGGTTGTGTGTTTGTTTATCTTCTGTCTCTCTCTAAATATTTCTCCCATATTCGGTTCAAATCACCAATATCCCTTTGTGATCTTGTGTTTCCGCTGCGCTAGGGTGCCAATTTCCCCAACAATTGGTATCAGAGCCAAGGACGGGATGGAGTGATTGAACCTGGAATTGAACGATGGTTTATTGTTCGGTTGGAGAAATATGTTTTGAAGATAATGTTTCAACCGGTGTTTACACAAAGATGGATTTGTGATGTGATTTGCAAATCGTGGAGGGTTCAACTTGGTAGAAGTGTATGTTCTTTGTTTGGTTTTATGATGTAGTATGGGTTGCAGAATAAAGCCGAATGAGGTGGAATACATATATACTTCTTGGAGAGTATTAGTAATCATACACTATAAAGAATGGGTTACAAATTTTGAAGAAAGGATGGGGCTGTGAAGTCTCATGTAGAAGCAAGTTCAGCAACACTTCGAAGTTATGCACGAGATGTTATAGATTTATGTTCTTAAGTCTATGTTAAAGTATTCTTGATGGCTTGCACGCAATATCAAGAATGTGCCTAATCTTGAAAGCATTTACCACGATAAATGGGAATTCACATGGTATGTATTTTGAGCGAGTATGTTGGGTGTGATGGTGGTAAAAAGTATGTCAGATTGGTGATGGCTTTGGGAATCATTCAAATGATTAAGCCTGTTAATCACAGTGGATATAACTGATGTTTTATTTCAGATACATGGTAATCATGACATGTGTTGGAGTATGATATTGAAGCTAATTCTTCCTTTCTGGATTAGAGATCAATATGTTATTAGCTTATTGGTTAGGTGGAGCTAATGGTGATTCTTCTGGATGGTTCTCTTGGTGATCAATGGTGGATTCTGTGCAAGGATTCATTGATGGTGATTAAATATTTTCATGGTGTTTGTGAGACGTGGCCAGTTTCACAAGTGTTTTTCATGTAGAAGATGGTTTGAAGACTTTCATCAACGTCATGGTGTGTTGGTCGAAGATATGGTTCTATGAAGATGGAAGTTTGTGTCTGAGCTTCAAAAGTAATTCTACAAGTATATAGAGATGGTTAATAACTTTGGTGGAAGATGGAGGTGATTTCATGTGGTCGTCTCATGCTCGAAAGTATGATCTGAGGTGGAGATTGTTAGGAAATAAGTGGATTTCTTGTTTTGGCCTTTTCCACATTGAGGTGGATTTCCTAATCTAGATTGATAGAGTTTAGGAAAGAGTTTAGTTTCCTAGTTGGATACTAATACTTGGTGACCAATTTTGTGTTCTCTATATATGACTAGAATTGTAGGTTTGTAGTAATCCAACTTAGAAGAGTGGTAAATCCTTATGCTTAGGATTTTGGTCTCTTTGTTAGGGAGGGTCGTGTGCTACTTTGAAGGTCAAAATCGGTGTGAGAGAAAAACTTGTAAAGAGAGGATTTTGGTGCTCTAGTGGTTAGGGTTTGGGGCTTTGCCCTAAACCAACTTTCTAGTGTTTCCATGTTTCTCCTTTGTTACTAGCAGCTGTGAAGACGGTGTAGAAGAGTAGACATGAGGCTGGTTTGGAGAATAGTTAGAGAATTGGTTTATATGGTTTCTTCGATGGTGTTCTCGGGCATGTCTTGTTAACTCTTTGGGTCTTGTCTTGGGTTGGTAAAGAGGATGTAATGGTCTTTGATTAATGGAGGTTTTTCGGGTGGTGTTGGTCGTGGATGTAGCCTGTAGAGGTGAACCACGTATATCTTGTGTTCTGGTCGTGTGTTTGTCTATCTTCTATCTCTCTCTAATTATTTCTCCCATATTCGGTTCAAATCACCAATAGCCCTTTGTGATCCTGTGTTTTCGCTGCGCTAGGGTGCCAATTTTCCCAACAACACCACCAATGGGGAGAAAAATATTGTCAACAAAGTTTCCTTATAATTTCATCTAGGCATTAGTACAAGTTGCTTATAATTAATGGTTGACTTGCGTAGGGATCTTCGTTTGATAAAACACGGGTGAACTTTAAATATGGCTCATCCACCACATACTCGTCTATGTATGAGTGCATATACTATTTCCACTAAGGACTAAGAAGTGACATGTAAGTATGTATTCGCAAAAAAACACAACAAAGAAGACATACTGAAACTATCATGGCTACTTTGGAGGCTAGTGTGATTATTTGGGGCCTATAAATTACTTCATCTACCTAATAGGAAATGATAAAGGGTATCTAAATTTGTTGAAACTACCAATTCACCCTCTAAAAAATATTAATACTACCAGTTTACCCCCATTAACTCTTAATAATAAAACTTAAAAACAAAATCAGATTCATTTCCGCTCCCCCTTATAAACCGATTCTTCTCTTCTCTTCTCTTCTTCTCTTCTTCTCCCTCTTTTTATTTTTTTAAAACCAAAACATCGACGATCCAAAAACGATTAATCATTTTTTTTCTTCTATATAATGTCGAAACCAACGCGAGTGAAGCATCCTACTAATAGTAAATTTCCTAGTGAGAATAATCCCGGAATTGTTGAAGCGATTCGAAACAAAACGAAGAAAACAGTTGAGGAAGATGAAGCATCTTTATCGCACAAGAGGAGGAAATGGGTCGAATCAGGTACTTTTCTATCAACCCAATCCTCTAAACTAGGTTTTAGTAACATGCAATCGCTCAAAAATCGAAAATTTTGAAATCAAAATTTTCCGGGTTTCCCACAATCGGATGATGTGAATGTACCTTGTGAACCGATTGGGTTTAGAAATGGTTGATGTTCTTGGTCACAAACACCGATTGTGCTGCATGTGTTTTCTAGTTCGAGAAATTTGAACCAAAGTCAGACAATGTTAATGTCCATATATCCAGGGATAATCGCTTTTCTGTAACTTTTTTTGTTGGAATCAGATAACATATCTGTCCACAAAAGTCGATTGTGTATCCTCTGAATTTTTATCTGCTTAGCCCATAATTGGATTACATGAGCACTTATAAAACCGATTGTTGATATGTAATGCTCGAATCGGATTTTACATGTGTATCGATTAAACCGATTCTTCTAAGAAAAAATGCCCAATTTTTTGGTTCCTTTTTTTGTTAGATTCGGATTACATGAGCACTTATATAATCCAGTTGTTATGTGTTATGTTAGGAATCAGATTTGTATCAAGTAAACCGATTGTATAACTTGAATTCAAAATTATGCATTCAATTCCATTATTATTTGTCGCTTATCTCCGTATTCTACAGGCCAAACAAGGAAAAGCAACAAAAGCAAACCGAAAAGAAATATAAGAGGAAAAATGACTTTGATTCTCTCAAAGTTTGAGACCTCGTCGAGAGGGTGGTCAAAATTTAAATGCTTCCCACCGAAGGGGCTCGGGAAGTAAATCCACAGTGATCCACATCAATGACCCACCACCTCAAGCGGAGCAGCCAACACAAGAAGAATCTGAATCTGATATACGCCTACTGAAGAAGGAGATGGTGATAGAAAAGTTGTTGAAGAAGAAAGTGGTGAGGAGGAAGTTACGGCAAGGTGATCAGCGAAAAAAAAAGTGGTGGCAAGGAATTTGATGAAGAAGAAATTGGTGGCAAGGAAGGTGATTAAGAAGAAAGAGAGAATGAAACTGATGAAGAAGAAAGTGAGACAAATGTGATGGAGAAGAAAGTGAGAATGAAGGTGATGGAGAAAAAGTGAGAATGAAGTTGATGAAGAGATAGGAGAAGTTCAAGAATAAGTCTAAGGAGGAGAAGTTCAATAACAAGTCCAAAGAGGAGACGCTCAAGAACAAGGTAACACTTTAGAATGATGGTCCAAAGAATAAGAAAGGGGACCACATGCCCCACCCGCTGAAGATGTTTCCTCGCGGACCTACTGATACCGTTTACGAGTTACCCGACGATGGAGGAAATTTGTTATGGGGGTACAAAGAGAGTTGGGCCGCTTTCGTCTGCCATACCATAGTAACTACCTAAACCTTATGATATGTAACATAAAACTTATTATCCGTGTAGTGTTTTGATTATTATCCATCGGATTTGTTTTGTTTTATAGGATCACAAGGATGTCGTTCTGTTGATGGGGGAAAACGATTTGCTGGTTTTCTAGGGAACGAAGAGACGATAGAGCGATCGAAGACTCCTCAACCGAGCAAATTGCCTAACCTCAAACAGATGCACTACACGGGAGTGCTTTTAAGTTCGAGAGATCAATATGTAGGACTCCGGCCTAAACCAAGTCAATGGCTGTTCCAGAGTCGATTCGATCAGAAAGAGGGAGATGGGTTGATCTGTAAGAGGGAAGCTGAGAAGTGTGTGAGATCAATGGTAATTTGTGAATGTGTTGTAGGTTTCTGCAAATGATGAATAAGTTTGAGTGATTTAAAGAGTGTTGGTCGAACGATAATTCTTGGTTAGACGATAGATTGTCTGTTCAATATCTCGTGGATTTCCTGTGTTTTTCGTATGTTTTTCCTGCCTTTCAATTATAGACTCAGAGACTTATTTATTTTGCTGGAAATGTAAACACATTGATCTCCAGTAAGTGTGACACTTTCTCGATTGAAAGAGTGGGAAAGTGGGAAATCGTGGTTTCACCAGTTCCTCGTACGTGAGAGGGTTGGTTGATTGTCCACCCATTACTTTGCTAACTCCCTCAACTACTTGCAAGACTTTCTAACATTTCTCATCGTGGATGAACACACATGTTGTAGGCCGCCAGACCAAAACTTTAATGGATATCCCCCATGTGACGTGATTGATGTTTCACGAACGTGGAGTCACCAAAGCAGACGTCTATTTGTTTTGTCAGTCGTTGACTTGATTAGACGATGGGTCTAGACTTTGTTTAGTGGAGCATGATAGTCGAATGCTCTATGATTCATGAATTTAACATGTCTTTGGGGCGTGGTTCTTTGAATGAATGATGTTGATAATCTGAGCAAATATTGCTCCAGCAATTGATCGATAAATTACTGAATATTAGTGTATGAATCGAGTGTCTGAGTAAGCATCGCTCATTCGATGAATTACTGAATATTGATAGTCGGATCAATATTCGAGCAATTGAGCAAGTATTGCTTGGTGAATTACTGAATATTGATGGTTAGATCAATATTCAAGCAATTGAGAAAGTATTGCTCGTTCAGTGAATTATTGATGGATCAGTAATCAGGCAATTGAGCAAGTATTGCTCATTCGATAAATTATTGTTATCATGACCAAATAAAATATTAATTTAAAATATTGATAGTTGGACCGAATATCATATAATTAATGTGGATGTCGGTTGCTGGATCAACGTAAAATTATTAGTGCTTGAACTTGCTCAGAATTATGATTTTTAGAGCGTTTGTTCAAAACCCTAATTTTGATCAATTGTTCGTCAATTGATGAATAACTGAAAATAGGTCACTAAGTGAAGGAGGGACCGACCACATGGGATGATGGACGACCATGTGGTTCCCAAGTGCTCGAGTGAGTGTGCTCCAAGGTCCTTTGCTGACCGGCTGGTGAAAGAATGATCAAATGCTGGTGTTTATCATTTTTTAGAATAGTGCTCGTGCGAGCGTTATGTAATAAAACCTAATTCATGGAGAGATGAGGGACCAAAACAAGGGGGCATGGAACCGGACCTTGATGGTCATGGGACCAGTTGCCAGTCGTTTGAGCGTGTTCCAAGTTGGTTGGAGAGAGTTGTGACCCAATATGAGCGATTGCTAGGAAATTAGGTTAAAATTATGAATATGTGTGGGACCGGCTCCTTGCAAGCCTTAGGGAAGGCCTTGGTCGGTCAAGGCAGCGTGTCCGTGTCACGACGGTGTCCGTGACTCAGTCGTGAGAGTTTTGGTATTTTCTGACGATCGTTCGAGTAGTATTTTGGATTTTCAAAAGAGTTTGATCTTGACTGAAACTCTCAATTTTGCTCGAATGAGCAAACATGCGACAAATAATTTGAGAATATTAAAATAATGATATTTTAATTTTTGACGTGGGAAACCTAGTCGGTCGAGTGACCGTTTGACTTTTTGGGTTTTTCCATGGTTTGAGCAATATTTGAGAAAATACTGAAAGATAGGTTTTTTGGTCAAACGATGGAGTTCCATGAGATGATTGAAATAATAATATGAGAAAATAAGGAATTGTGAGGTTGGGACCGTCCACGGCTAGGGCATGGACGGCTGGCTAGGTGGCCCAGTCCTGTGACACCTTTCCCTATTTTGTTTGATAAAAGTATGGAAAATTAAGAGTTTATGTCAAATGAGGGAATCTCTGTGAGATGAGGGAATCCCTGTGAAATGAGGGAAGAAATAAAATATTAGTGAAAATAAAATAATAGAGGGGGACCGGCCCCGGCCCCACACCTCTAGCTTATTTTATTGTTATTTTATTTCTATGAGTCGCTCGTTCATCCATACTTTGACCTTTCGTTCATATGTTTGGGTGCTCGTTTGTGCATTATTTGTCAAGTAGACTTGCACCATTCTCTCAGAACTTACTCGATGACAGTCAGGCGTACCTATTGTGGAGTATTTATTACTAATTCATGAAATTCAGTTGTGAATGATTCATGAAACAGAGTAATAAAATGAGTTGAGCATCTATTACTTATCCATGAAATCCAGCCGGGGGATTCAGGTAACGGAGTAATGAGATTAATTGGTTATCTACTACTAATCCATGGAATCAGCCGGGGATAGCCATAGAACGGAGTAATAAGATAAATAGATTATTATCTAGGAATTCAGGCGGTGAATTCATGGTAGAATTAATCTATTGTAGAATCGATACATGAGATAGTTGAAGCATCATGCTCGTTTTGAAAGGTGCATAGTCAGGGAACAACGTGCAGCGTTGTTGACGTCCTGATGGCGTTTATCCCCCTCAACAAACAATTATGTAGAAAGACGCTTGAATTTATACACGGTCTCTCTACATAGTCAGGGAATATCGAGTGTCGCCAACGTCCTGAAGGCGTTAAGCCCTCTCAACAAACAATTATGTAGGAGGACAACCCAATCATTCTTCTATGTATAGGAGAGGGTCTCTCTATGTAGTCAGGGAACAACGAGTGTCGCCGATGTCCTTAAGGCGTCAAGCCCTCTCAATAAACAATTATGTAGGAGGACCGACCAATCGTTCTTCTACATAGAGGGCACGATGAAATGCGCAGCATCGAACGCTCAGCAAGTGGGAGGCCCTTCGAGAATCATATTCATCGTGGCTCTGAGAGGCACTCGATCAAAGATTGTGAAAACGGTTCACGGATGTAGAAGCATGAATCGTCACATGCGTTCCTGAAGCTGGGTCAGAAACATGCAGTATCATGATTTTACGATTTTAGCCCTTGCTGAAAATCCACCATCAACATTAAGTCCCTATCTTAGTGAGGGACAGTCATGTTCTGCAACAAGCATTAGATGTTGATTTTCTAGTTAAACGAGATAAGAAGTTGGACTTAGTCAAACAAAGGCATTTTCAGAATCCCTGGTTTGCTCCAATTATGTCATGTATGAGCAAATCATAGATGAGGATCCTGACGTGTGATAGAGCGTCGTTCCGTGGTCATGGAGAAACGAAGCACTACTGATTTGGACGGTCAGACGTTCAGTTTTGTTATAAAAGGGGAGAAACCCTTAAAAAGAATTATTTTCCGTTGGTTGACCGACCACTTTCCCTCTCATCTCACGCTCGTGAGAGATTTTTTTTTTTTTAAAGTTCGCCGGCACCGACCATCACTCCACCGTCAGTAGAATTCCGACCGGCGCCGACCAAGGTAAGTCGAACCATTTTTTTTTTTGTTTTTTATCATTCATGTTCATCTATGAGTTGTTCAAAACAAAATTCCATGTGCATGCAGGTATAGGTTTTATGAACATTTATTTTAGCAAACAATAGTTAGTCCGTCAGTTTGGGGAACGAACGATAATTCTATTATGATAGAAACATGTGTATATTTTGAAAATAGACCGACGTCCAGTGATAAAATTTTGTTTATGAACTTTCATGAAAACCCAATTTTATTTTTAAAGCATGAGATTTTACACAAATATTTTAGGAGCGTATGCCCGTTCGCTAGATAAAGTAGTAAGCAATAATCCCTAGCATTGAAGAGATTTTTGAAATAGACCTGTATCTAATATTGAAATTTTGTTTGTAACTTTCGTAGAAACAAAATTTGTTTTGGGACATGTGGATCTATGTAAGATTAAAAAAGACCTATTTGACGAATAACCGCTCGTTTGAGCAAAAATTATTTTTTGTATGTGAGTTTAATCACGTAAAAAAGAAAAATTAAATACGTGAGTTATTAGCTCACAAAAATAAACTTTTTTTTATTTATTTACGTGACTCATCCGCGTTTATTTTTTATGCAAGACTCAAAATTTATGTAGGATCAAATTTTGATTTTCACCAATTGTTAGAGGTAAACAATTTTTGATGAAATATTGTTTGTATGGATTTTGTGATTTAATAATGTATGCACAAAAACCAATAAATGTTCTCCCAATGGGAGTTGTTCACATGATGCAAGTTGTGCGAATCGTTCATGTGATAAGAGTTTTGTGAATTGTTCATGGTTTTATGAAAATCATGTTATGATTTTAAATAATGAGTTTTTATTCGTCTCTGCAGGTTTCAAGAGATGAATAAATTCTAGGGATTTTGCGTCATAATCACTACATCTAGTGAAACTATAAACATGTAAGAGTTGAAGTGTTACCATTTTTGTAGATGTACATTTTCATTCCATGATCCGTTATTTTGTTGAATAATGTGCTAAAGCGAAAATGTTGTATGGTCATCACAACAACTTTGAGAAGATGACTGATTCTCATGATAACACCTCCAAAGATGATGATCCTAGAGATAATGCTCCCAGAGATGATGGTTCCACGTATGCTACTTCAGAAAACGGTGCTTCTGTAGACGGAACTTCTATTGATGAAGAAGAAGAAACTGGACCGAATAATGTTCCAAACACCTCCGACGAATTCTTTGTGGTTGCGAATATGCCTGGAAAACGTCCCCCGGGTTCTGCGTTTCGTCTTCTTATAGACCCCATGGATACCGTTCAGAGAAAATTGGTGTCTCCTCGAGTAATTATTCGATTTTGTATTCATGCTAGACATTATGCCGGCTCACACATAGACTTCAAGCTCTCTCGGAAACCTTTGACAGACTCTTTTGGATGGGCAAGGCATATGCTGCAGCATAGTCATGTGAGAACCATGTTGGATCGTGCACAGGTGACACGAGCTATCCAAACAGCTGGAGAATTGCATGTTAGCCGTGACGTGAGAGGTATAGTAACTTTACTCGCTTGCTGGTATATTCCTACTCATACTTTCATATGTAGATGCGGAGAATTCACCATCACTCTAGAGGATGTGGTTGCTTTATTGCATCTTCCAGTCACGGGTAATTTTCCAGCAGCACTTTCGACAAATGAGAAGGCGGTATCCGATATCTTGACAGCTAAGATGCATGATATTAACAGATTATCCAGCAAATCTTGTTATGCCCAGTGGTTGAAGGAATGGTGGCCGAGAGATGGAACCCCTGAGATACCTGTGGACGGTATGTTAAATATTATTGCTTTCGTATGTTTGTGGTTATCCAGAGATGTATTTGAAGATAGTGGAAATCTGCTGAAGCCATTCATGATTCCTTTTGCTATCACGATGGCTCAGGGTGAGAAACTTTCGTTGGCAGTCTGTTTCTGGGTTCACTATTCTCCAACTTAGATTCCTTGTTTGTGGATTCTAGCATTTGTAATGGTTTCATGAAAATTGAAACATATGCCAACACAATTTTTCTCCAAGCTTTATTATGGGAGCGCTTTGAAAATTATGCCCCAATTCCCCGTAACATCTTGCAAGGACCGAATACTGACATTCGTTATGTTCTTTCCGAGAAGGATAATGCCAGGATTATGCGCTGGTCTACCAAAAAGCCTCGGAGCAATGCACGCCTCACCAGTGTCTTAGATGAAAAATCTGAGTTTAAATTTCGTCCCTGGGTATCGGTTCCTCATATTGTCTCACATCTGATCACTTTTAACAATAATGAAGAGAATGTCATTCTGGAGTCTGGTGCAAACCTGAGTGACGGTGAGAAATCTTTCATACTGAGTTGTACCCCTGGGTACTTAGTATCGGTGATGCACGAAGAATTTCTGGTGGAGGAATATAACATTGACAGAGCAACTCAACAGATGGGTCTGGATCAGCGTGTCTCAGATGTTCGAAAAGAAAAACCATCGGTCGATCATCTCAAAGCTTATTTGGATTGCACACATTTGAATGGGCGTGAATATCTGTATCCTTGTTGTATTCGGTCCGCCTATCCAACGCCAGGATATATAGACTTCTGGAGATTGCAACTTGATCGTTTGCATGATTTTATAATGTCTCCTCAAACTCCGGCACAAGAACCTCCTTCTGTGAGATAGTTTTTGAGCGACCAAGGTTGAAGCATCTTTCTAGCGGCGATAAACGAAAAGTGCTTCCAGGATGTTCACAGATAAGGATTCTTCTTGTAATTTTTATGGTGGTATACTGATCGCCTCTTGACTACTTTATTGATTTTACCACAGGATGCTCGTGCGGCGAGAGCCTGAGTTGATACAAACTTTACTGAAATTGAAGAGAGTCTTCGAGGCGGAGAACCCCGAAGAAAGAATTACAGGATGGTATTGAATAGTGTACGATCCCCAGCCGCTTCTGTGGTGAGTTGTTAGCACTTTTCCCGTGGCGCCTTTTCTTATCCGTGTAATTAGGATCTCAACAAACATTTGTTAAATTTCAGAATTTTGCTCCATCAATTATTGACGGTCTTCAATTTATTCATAGCGAACAATTCAGGGATCCAGCGGCGATGAGGAAGTTGATGTAAGTACCCCTTTTCCATGCAGATGATCATGGCATCTCCTTGAATGAATTAATAATAATTTTTTGTTAATGTTTCCAGGAGGAAATCATTGTGGATAAGCAACATGTTGATGAAGCACATTCTTCCTTGGGGAATGGAGAGACGGAGAATCCTCAAAATCCACAACCGAATGGAGGTAGTAATGCCACTAATGGTGAGTTCAACATTGTTGATCCTTCAAATGACTTAGAGACTCCCCAACTAAGCATTCCTCCTGTAATTTCATCATGAAATTGCTGACTCGTGAATGAATGAATGAAAATCCATGTGAGTATATGAGAAATTTTGCCGAAATACGTCACCAGAAAATTTCAGACTTTAGTCTTTTAGTAAAAACGCTGTAGAATCTTCGTACAATGTCGGATTTTCTCCGTCAACCCATGTTTTTTCATGCCCAAGAAATTTCCAGGCTTTCTCAAAGAATTTTTTTGAGTTTTGAGCATGTTTTTGGGCCTGAAATAGGTGAAACAGTAAACTTTCAGGAGACTTCCAGAACTTTTTCAGCTTGGATGTAGTCTAATGTTTTGGACACATCTCCCTGCTCGTTCATACGATTTTTATGAAATTTTGATATGTTGTAGAGAACATTCATACGAAGAGAATGGTATATGACGCAATCTTATATTCCTCACCAATTCCTCCCAGTTCGTCGTCTTATACAGGGAAGTGTAAAATCTCCTCAGACGAACTTGTTGCAAAACGTGTTTAACGACTTCCACATTATTTTTTCATGTCTTGGACGCATAGTAAAGAACTTAGACAGTGTTGGTTAACTTACATGCTGAATTTTATGATTGCCTCTTCAATTCCATGCTTGAGAACTCTAATCTTGTATCCTTGCTACATTAGGTGGGAAATAGTGGAATTGAGCATAATGGAACCATAATAATGATTCGAGCAATCCATTGATGATGAGACAACCTCTTATGAACTTAAAGGCCATGAAACTCTCGTTTCTGAAACCGTTGAAATGACCGAAACTCCAATTTTGGTTGTTTCGGAGATGGAAGAGACCGGGCCAAGAGTGGAAGAAGTTGCTCCAGCTGTTGAGGAAACTGCTATGACTGTTGAAGTTGATCCAGTGATTGAGAACCGCATAATAGTGCATGAATACCCTAATGCATGGATCGTTTGCGCCCCTCTGTTCCATGGTCACTTCCATATTATACATCAATTGGTGGATTCAGTGTACCCATTGGATATGCCAACATGTACGAGAAGCTATGGAATATGTATGATCACATCGTCATTTAAAGATACCCCAAACTCAGTTACTTCTTAACAATGAAAGTAGGAAATATCTTGCGCGTCATAGATGATATACGGACCAGGGCTAGATGCACTGTTATTCAAGATGTACTCTTTGATTGGGAGTATAACTTGAAGAAAGCTGAATAACTTGCCTTTAACTTGAACTGGCTTCGTGAAAAGATCAACACCATCAAGGATGCAGTAGAAAATGATGTTCCTTTTACCAGTGACGTTGTGGAAGAGAAAATGGCTAGGATCGCTGAATTGACTGTAAAGCTGGAGTTGGAGAAAGCGGCCTTGCGAGTCTTGGAGAATGCATAGAAGAAGAAATCTTTCTCCTTTAGTTTTCCTTCCCATAATCTCCTGAACCTTGAACTTCTGAGAGATGTAAGACTTTAGTTTTTGGTTTTGATTTTTTGATTGGTTTTTCGGGTACACAGTTGATTGAGAATTTTCTTTTTGATTTGATAGAGATTTTTCTTTAAATAAAAGAACTTTGATAAATTGTTGAATTCAAATACTGGATGCAAGAATTGCAAACATTTTGGAAGAATTGAAAATACAGGTAAAAGAAAATCCTAAAATGCATTGGGTGTCTCAAACAGTCGCTCGTGTTTTGAGCGAATAGCACTCTAAGGCGCTGAATGTCTCAAGTGTCAAAGGCTTTGAGCCATTTTTCATGTATCACTAGTATGGTCCTTCCGTCTGTATTGATAAGCTTGTAGTATCCTCTCACTATGGATTTAGCGACCGTAAAAGGTCCTTCCCAATTATAGCTTCTTGTAGAATGAAGGTTGCGCTTAGTTGCCTATGAGAACCAAATCCCCTTCATAAAATTTGTTAGGTTTGATGGTTTGTGCCCCGAAGATCTTTTGTTGATTCAGCATTCCTATGATGATGGAGTTTCATGGTCGTGCAGTCGGAGTTTCCTGACTTTGTGGCACATACGGACACTCGTGCAAATGAGAGTATACATGGTATTGCTTGTTAAAGTCAGCCATTATTCTAGCAATAACTGTATCAGTAGAATGCTGAATTTTGAGAGGTTCTGCGTCTAACCACTTGGTAAAGTATTGCTGAGGAGAAATCAACCACTCATAGCGTTTGGTGAGTGCTATGTTATTAGGAAAATTGAGTCCCCAGACCAGGGTAGCATGTTTGAAAGTTGATAATATGGACGCATGAGGAGGAATAAGACTTTCCTGAGTGTGCGCGGAACCTTTTGATGAAAGTATGTGCATTTTCTTCAGGTTTTTGCTTTAGTTCCATCAAGGCCTTGACTTCCTCCAGATGCTCGAATGATAAAGTATCCTCTACTTCTTCTAAGTCGGAGATTTCTTCAACATAGAAACGTGCAGTTGAAGGCGTTAGAGTTACCCTTTTAGTGTGAATCCATGTTCGTCCAAGGATCATATCATATCCTGGGTCTTCCCTGACTATGTGAAATTTAGATTTTGCCCAGGTTGAACCGGTCTTTATCTTGAGTATGATGAAACCATACGCATCCCTGGAGACTCCTTCATGATCTCTGACTGAAACAGGGGCATGAGTGGCTTCTTGTCGAGTGATGCCTGCAGCTCTGAGGGTTTCAAAGGGATGATATTGACACAGTACCAACATCGACCAATGCTAGCTTGAATTCATTTCCTTTTAGGTGGAATGTGGTGAGAAGTACACATTCGTACATCTCCTTGTCTGTCACTAGAGGTTCAGGAAATGTCTCCTTAATTGCTAGACGTTTTCCTGACACTATGTGATTCAACACTAAAAACATATCATTTCTCTGAGCCTTTGACATGAATAGCAATTCACATACATGTTCAATCAGGGATTGGACTACTTCCTTGACGGGTGGTTCAGAGAGCGTGAATGTCATGATAAGAAGAGGATTTATATGTACTCCTTCAGTTCCCAATTCCCCTGAATCATCTTTTTCTTTGAATATGCGTTTCAAAGTTCTCCAATCACTAGTTGGATGTCTGACATATCTGTGGAAACGACATTAGCGTGGATTTTACATTTCTTCTTTTGTTGGATCTCTCCTGACGGGAGGTAGTTTGATAGCATCGTCTTGAATCCATACCTCCAATAACTCGATCACTTCCTCATGGGAAAAGGGAAGTCTCGCTCTTCTTGGTCGTTATGTTGACGTTGAGCCTGGGGTTGTGTATTTCTAGACTGGTTGTCCTTCCTCGGTACATTTGTAGGATGGGACGCTGGAGGAGCACTTTTCTGCTGTTGTGCCTCAGATTTCCTCTTGCTTCCTTCGGCAACATTCGTGGAGGGTTGGACATTATACTGCTTGTTGATTAGACGCCTGGTGTTGATCCGAGTGTCTCGCGGCTCCTCGGCTTTGAGGGTTTTATTTCTTTCCAGTAAAGTTGGAGCAGTAGTTGCTGATCGCTTGGTCGTTTCATGGAGTTCTGAGAAAGTCTGGAACCGGAGATTTTCCAGAAAGGCTCTATATACAAGAATCATCCTGTTGATGCACAAGTCCACCAATTTTTGTTCAGTAATATTAGGATCATGACAATCCAAGGCTTGGATTCTGAACCTCTTCACATATTCATTCGGATGTTCAGTGTTTTTCTGAGCCATTCTTCCTAAGTCGGAAAGAGTGATTTTCTCTAAGACAAAGAAGTATTTCCTGTAGAAAGCATTAACCATTTCTCCCCAACTATCAATGCTCCCTGGTGCAATGTTTTTGTACCATTTATATGCTCGTTCTGTCAGAGATTTTGAGAATTCTTTCAGACGGACAACATGGTTGTGCTCATGCTCGCCTAACGCTTCCAAGAATCGGGAGACATGTTCTCGAGCATTTCTTGTCCCATTGTACAACGTGAATTTTTGATAAGTGTAGCCTTTTGGGAGAGGGATTCTTTGCGTAGAAGCAGGGTATGAAGGTTGATAACGATGGACAAATAGTACATTGCCTTTCCCTCGATCCTCCATAAAACGTTCCAGATCTTCACGAGTGATGAAACCGGTAGGCTCTTTTGTTTTTAAGTTTTCCGCAGCTTTATGGACTTCATCATCATCAACCACGTGGACTAGAACAACTTCAGGATCAACAGTTTCTTTGGTTTTTCCATTATCCTGAGTCTTCTCTGTCATATTGTCAGTGAGAGTCTTGAGGTAATTGCACAACTCTTTCTGCGTTGCAGCTATGTCATTCTGATTTTTGGCAAGAGTCTCTTGCACCTTCATGAGATCAGCTATGGTAGGTGGATTTTCTATGACTTCCTCGGGATGACGGCCGCAGAGAGGATGATTTCCAACGTTGGTTTCAGGAGGAGTAGTATCACCACCACTGTTGGAGGCAGGAATGGTTTCTGGAATACCATCATTGTTATTGTTGCTAGTGCTAGCGTCATTTGCATTTGTAACTAACCCATACCTAAGACCAGCCGTCTTTGTGAAAATGTGAGATTATTGCAACCGAGAGATTAATCTCCCACTGCGGTCGCCAATTTGTTGATGGGGAAAACGATTTGCTGGTTTTTTAGGGAACGAAGAGACGATCGAGCGATCGAAGACTCCTCAACCGAGCAAACAGCCTAACCTCAAACAGATGCACTACACGGGAGTGCTTTTAAGTTCAAGAGATCAATATGTAGGACTTCGGCCTAAACCAAGTCAATGGCTGTTCCAGAGTCGATTCGGTCAGAAAGAGGGAGATGGGTTGATCTGTAGGAGGGAAGCTGAGAAGTGTGTGAGATCAATCGTAATTTGTGAATATGTTATAGGTTTATGCAAATGATGAATAAGTTTGAGTGATTCAAAGAGTGTTGGTCGCACGATGATTCTTGGTCAGATGATAGATTGTCTATTCAATATATCGTGGATTTCTTGTGTTTTTCGTATGTTTTTCATGCCTTTCAATCATGGACTCAGAGACTTATTTATATTGCTGAAAATGTAAACACATTGATCTCCAGTAAGTGTGACAGTTGCTCGAGTGAAAGAGTGGGAAAGTGGGAAATCCTGGTTTCACCAGTTCCTCGTACGTGAGAGGGTTGGTTGATTATCCACCCACTACTTTGCTAACTCCCTCAACATCTTGCACGACTTACTCACATTTATCATCTTGGATGAACACACGTGTTGTAGGCCGCCAGAACAAAACCCTAATGGATATCCCCCATGTGACGTGATTGATATCTTACGAACGTGGAGTCTGCAAAGAAGACGTGTATTTGTTTAGTCAGTCGTTGACTTGATTAGACGATGGGTCTAGACTTTGTTTAGTGGAGCATGATAGTCGAATGTTCTATGATTCATGAAATGAAAATGTCCCTAGGACATGGTTCTTCGAATGAATGATGTTGATAATCTGAGCAAATATTGCTCCAGCAATTGATCAATAAATTACTGAATATTAGTATATGAATCGAGTATCTGAGTAAGTATTGGTCAGTCGATGATTTACTGAATATTGATAGTCGGATCAATATTTGAGCAATTGAGCAAGTATTTGTCGGTGAATTACCGAATATTGATAGTTAGATCAATATTCAAGCAATTGAGCAAGTATTGCTCGTTCAGTGAATTACTGATGGATCAATAATCGGGAAATTGAGCAAGTATTGCTCATTCGATAAATTATTGGTAGCATGACCGAATAAAATATTAATTTAAAATATTTGTATTTGGACTGAATATCATATAATTAATCTGGATGTTGATTGATGGATCAACATAAAATTATTAGTTTTTGAACTTGCTCAGAATTATGATTTGTGGAGCGTTTGTTCAAACCCCTAATTTTGATCAATTGTTTGTCAATTGATGAATTACTGAAAATAGGTCACTGAGTGAAGGAGGGACCAACCACATGGGATGATGGATGAACATGTGGTTCCCAAGTGCTCGAGTGAGCGTGCTCCAGGGTCCTTTGCTGACCGGCTGGTGAAAGAATGATCAAATGCTGGTGTTGATCAGTTTTTTAAATAGTGCTCGTGCGAGCGTTAGGCAATAAAACCTAATTCATGGAGAGATGAGGGACCGACCAAGGGGGCATGGAACCGTCCCTTGATGTTTGTGGGACCATTTTCCAGTCATTTGAGCGAGTTCCAAGTTGGTTGGAGAGAGTTTGGACCCTATATGAGTGATTGCTAGCAAATTAGGTTAAAATTGTGAATATGTGTGGGACCGGTTCCTTGCAAGGCTTAGGGACGGCCTTGGTCGGTCAAGGCAGCGTTCTCGTATCACCACGGTATCCATGTCTCAGTCCTGAGAGTTTTGGTATTTTCAGGCGATCGTTCGAGCAATATTTTAGATTTTCAGAAGAGTTTGATCTTGACTGAAACTCTCAATTTTGCTTGAATGAGCAAGAAGAACTTTTCTCATGCGATAGATAATTTGAGAATATTAAAATAAGGATATTTTAATTTTGACGTGGGAAGCCTAGTCGGTCGAGTGACTGTTTGACTTTTTGGCTTTTCCATGGTTTGAGCAATATTTGAGAAAATACTGAAAAACTAGGGTTTTCGGTCAAACGATGAAGTTCCATGAGATGATGGAAATAATAATATGAGAAAATAAGGAATTGTGAGGTGTGGGACCGGCCACGTCTAGGGCATGGCCGCCCGGCTAGGTGTCCAGGTCACGTGACACCTTTCCCTATTTTGTTTGATAAAAGTATGGAAAATTAAGAGTTTCTGTCAAATGAGGGAATCTCTATGAGATGATGGAATCCCTATGAAATTAGGGAAGAAATAAAATATTAGTGAAAATAAAATAACGGAGGGGGACCGGCCAGCCGGTGGGCCCGGTCCCACGCCTCTATCTTATTTTATTATTATTTTATTTCAATGATGAGTCGCTCGTTCGTCCATACTTTGACCGTTCGTTCGTGTGTTTGAGTGCTCGTTTGTGCATTATTTGTCAAGTACACTTGCACCATTCTCTGAGGACTTACTCGATGACCGTCAAACACCCAGTAGTGGAGTATTTTTTACTAATTCATGAAATTCAGCTGGGAATGATTCATGAAACGGAGTAATAAAATGAGTTGAGCATCTATTACTAATCCATGAAATCCATCCGGGGGATTCAGGGAACGGAGTAATGAGATTAATTGGTTATCTACTACTAATCCACGAAATCAGCCGGGGATAGCCATAGAACGGGGTAATAAGATAAAATAGATTATTTTCTAAGAATTCAGTCGGTGAATGTCACGGTAGAATTAATCTATTGTAGAATCGAGATATGAGATAGTTGAAGCATCATACTCGTTCTGAATGGTGCATAGTCAAGGAACAACGTGCAGCGTTGTTGACGTCCTTAAGGCGTTTAGCCCCTCAACAAACAATTATGTAGGAGAGCCGCCTGAATCTATACATGGTCTCTCTACATAATCAGGAAACAACGAGTGTCGCCGATGTCCTGAAGGCGTTAAACCCTCTCAACAAACAATTATGTAGGACCGTCCAATCATTCTTCTATGTAGATGAGGGTTTCTCTATGTAGTCAGGGAACAACGAGTGTCGCCGACGTCCTAAAGGCATTAATCCCTCTCAAAAAACAAAAAACAATTATGTAGGAGGACTGCCCAATCGTTCTTCTACATAGAGGGCACGATGAAACAGAAGCATCGAACGCTCAACAAGTGCGAGGCCTTTCGAGAATCATATTCATCGTGGCTCTCAGAGGTACTCGATCAAAGATCGTGAAAACGGTTTACAGATCGTAGAAGCATGAATCGTGACATGCGTTCCTGAAGTCGGGTCAGAAACATGCAGTATCATGATTTTACGATTTGATCCCTTATTGCAAATCTGCCATCAACACGTTCGTCGTATGAAGCCAGGAACGTCAACGACTATGATGAAGAATTGGCCACTGGAAGCACCAGAATCAACCGTTGGAGAAGTTGAGGAAGTAGTCGAGATATTCAAATCTACGGGGTTTTTGTCTGCGGTCGACAATTTGGTTCTTGGTTACGATAAACCTCTTTGTTCTGCTTTTGCCGAGAGATATATGGGGAAACGGATACTTTGCATCTTCCATTTAGCGAAATGACGATAACTCCAGATGATGTGAAGTTCATTACCGGGCTAAGCATAGAAGTTAAAGTCGTGAAGCATAAAGAATACACGCAAGAGCTTGAGTGGACAAGATTTACGCGTTCACCAAGAATGTGTTCCAATGGGATGAGGAGATGACCAAGTCACAGATGCTAGTAGGCAAAGCAAAGAAAAGGATATTCCATCTCTCGAAGTTGAGGGACCTCTTCATGGGAACAAAGAAACTTCGTGCATAGGGTAAAGAGGTGACCAAGGAACGTATCTTCGTCACAGCCAATGCGTATGTCCTCTACATCCTGAGATTTGTTATCTTTACCGACGTTTCCAGTGCCCATGTGAACGCAAATTTTATTTAGATGTTGCAACCATTTGACAAGATTCACGAATACTCTTGGGGGACTGCCATCCTTGCACACTCGTTGAACGAGTTGAGAAAGGCTTCTAGGGCTAAAAGGAACCAAATCAGAGGGAATATGGCTTTTTTACATGCGTGGATATATTTTCACTTCCTAATATTTGCTGAAAGGGCTTTTGTGAACAAGGAATGAGACGGTAAATTTTATGGGGACATGTACACCTACAACAGTAAGTCGAAGTCCCAAGATGTGGATTATCTGAAGTTGAGACGCCAGTTAGAAAACTTGACGATAAAAGATGTTGTCTTTGACCCTTACACAAAGGATTTTGCTAAAGGAAAAGGAAAGATGGTTGGGTGATCATAGCAAGTCATTATTTAGGGCCTTTGTTTCAACCAAAATAATATGTAATGTACAACCCGACGAGAGTAGGAAGACAATACAGATACGTACATAAAAATCCCAAAGGAGCACAAGAAGTTTAAAATCAATGAGAAAAAAAAGTGAGTCATTCGATAATGACATTGAAATTGTTCACAAACCTTTACCATCATGTGAATATTGGGAAGGCAAAAGGTTCAACGGATATGGTATGGATGGTCGATCGAAAACAGATGATGAGGCAATTCCGGGTTACATGTCGTGGTACCTTAATGTTTCGCATACTCGAGTGATACGAGTAGATGAGAGGTCCTAGATAGAGGACAAAGATACAACTATCGAATACCCGGTGCATATTTTTATTCAATTACAGTTTTATCAATTGCTTTAGCATTATTTGTTGAATGTTTGTTGTTTAAATGGAAATAGAGAAGACGAGTCGGGAACTTGATAACCCAAGCAAAGCTAGATATTAGGGAAGGAAAAAATTTTAAGGCCAATGAAAAGCTGATTGATGAATTAAACGGTCTCGAAGATGTAGACGAGGGTGAAATGTTTGGGGAAGCGGTGGTGGAAGAGCCAAAGAAAAAGAGGAAGAGAGTCACCGCGTACAAAAAGGAATTATGAAGGTTCATCGAGAAGCGCCCAACCTGCTAAACGATGACGAGGTGGTCGTGGACGTGCTCTTGGTGGGGATGTTAATGAATGAATGGTTTCAAACTTATGTCTTTATCTATGGATAATTATGGAGTCAAAACTTATGTCTTAAACTTATTGTCGAATTATGTTTAGTTATATTCCTAGTTTATGAATGACTGAATCTGGTTTCTTTTGAAAATTGTTTGTGTTTGTCTAAGATGCGACAAAAGAACCAACTACAATGCGTGTGTGCAAAAAATGCAAGATTCTGGATGTTTTTTCTGTCACAATTGGTGTAGATGTTGTGACGGACCAGAAAATTACGCCTTTGGCGCGTTCCCCGCAGGCCGTAACTTCCCCGATGCACAATGATGAAGCTACGATCTGGGCCTTAAAGCAAGGCAAATGCACGTTCATTTTCCCTTGAACGCATGCTCGTGGATCATGATGCAAATATTTAAGCTTCCACACCGTTCCAACTTACCCTTGTTCCGCAAAGGGTTTATTAAGAAAATAAAAACTTTCTTAATACTGCAAAAATGGCCTTTTGAGGCCCTAAACGAAAGAATTTGGATAAATTCTTGTGACCATGTGGATATAGATCAACATGTTTTGATCTTTGGGTCGTTTCGCATCAAAATGGACTCCTCTTGAGCTAAATTACGACACTCGGGTTTTTAGCCTATGTCGAACACCTTGATAGGAAGTATGAGCATCCAAGGAATGGAATGCAACTAGCCTCAACAAATCTGGCCACAATCACCTCTTGTATCGAGCTACCGAGCGTAGATGATATGAGGGGCCAAAATGTCGCAATCATCTCCCAATTAGATGATATGAGCGACAAGGTGTTGGACCGGCAATGCTGCAACTCATTGCAGCTGCCTACGTATCCTTCCCTACTCTAATGGGATCAAGCACAGACCGTAGTTCATCCACGAAAGGTCATAAGCTTAAGCCAACTCTTTTGCATGGCCATGGCCAAGCAATAATGGTAATGGCCTAGTCCGTATAGGTCGTTCCGTCAAAATGCATCCAAGTGATGCATACTTGGTATGCGGCATGGCATAGTGATGCCCATGCTTAAAACGCTCCGTTGGCAAGGATACCTATCTATAAATGAGGCCTAAGCATCATTTATACTCTTCCGGCTATGCTATGAAGCTTACTTGGTACATGGTCCGCATATGTACCTTAAACCAACTATCCGACCTTATATATGTTAGTTTGACATTTTTACAACTCAAATTGGGGGAGAAAAAATCATTCATCAACTCCCAGGCCATGATAGCTGCACCTTACCATTCTGGCCAACTGCGATGTACGGCCGTAATGGCTGTACATTCAGTTCTGGCTCACAGGCCAGTTTCAATGTCTGGTCATGACGGCTGAACATTTCCTGAGCCAGGTCTCGTGAAGGGCCGTGATGGTCGTACTTCCGTCTTTGGCACATAGGCCACTCCAATGTCCAGCCGTGATGGTTGTACATCTCTAAGGCTATCTTACTTTGTGCATGGTCCGTATATGCACCTTCAACCAAGTAACCCTCCCTATATATGTCTTAATTGAATTTCTACAAGTATGGAAAGGGGAGCATATTGACATGCTTGCTTCACTATTCATGGTCGTTGCCATGAATTTGTGAATGACCGGCCAAGATGGCTGCTCACTTCCAATGCCAACTCGGTGTCCAGCCATGTTTGTTGTCCACTGCCAACCCGATGTCCAGCCATGTTGGTTGTACATTACCATCTCGATGTCAAGCCATGTTGGTTGTCCACTGCCAACCCGATGTCCATCCATGTTGGTTGTACATTACCAGCTCGGTGTCCAGCCATGTTGGTTGTCCGCTGCAACTCGGTGTCCAGCCATGTTGGCTGTCCGCTGCAACTCGGTGTCCAGCCATGTTGGTTGTACATTACCAACCCGATGTCCAGCCATGTTGGAGGTCCACTACCAACCCGATGTCTAGCCATGTTGGTTGTACATTACCAGCTCGGTGTCCAGCCATGCTGGCTGTCCACTGCCAACCCGATGTCCAGCCATGTTGGATGTACATTACCTGGGCCATCTACCCAACTGGCCTAATGCACCATTTGATGCGAAATTGGCTCTTGGCCAATGTGACTTCCAACTATTACCATATTGGCCTTATCCAATATGCATATGCGATGTGCCTTACTTGGCACCAAATATGGCCCCTGGCCAAATGCATCTTACTATGCAAAGGAAGCTTTGGATGAAGCTTCATCTCAGGCCATGGCGCATCTTTTAGCATGCGCCATGCTAAAAACACTAGGTGTTACAGATGTATCTTTATAAAATATGATTCTAACAGTCTCCAGGGGTACAATTTCAGAATCGGGTTTTGAGGGTGCACCAGATAGACCAATCCTTAAAATTTCATTCACCTGGTTTGTAGGTGTTCAGAATCCGTTTATACGGATACTTTTAGTCCAATTCTGAGAAAACAAAATAATCCAGAGTTTTGATAACCTTAAGAATCGGTCTATGTGGGCATTTCATGTAATCCGATTCCTGTGAGGAAAAGTAAAATTTTTTGTGTATCTTTTTTTGACAAGAATCAGATTACAAGTGAAATATTAAAAACCGATTATTAAGAGGCTGATTTTGACAACCTCCATAATCGGTCTATGTGGGAATTCCATGTAATCCGATTCTACTAAGGAAAAGTGGCACCTTTTCTGTAACTTTTTTTTGCCAAGAATCGGATTACATGTGCAATATTAAAAATCGATTATTGAGAGGCATATTTTATATGATTCTGCAAGGACACAATCGGTCTATGGACATCCCTAAAATATGATTGTGTGAATTGAATTTGAAAAAAAATAGTCGTTGAGTCTTTATCTATATAAGGACTACCTCTTTGAGCCACTCCCACATCACACGCTTAGCCTTGAAAATGGAATGGGATCCGGAAGTAGATAAGCAGCTCGTGAAATGGGAATCGTATGAAGATTTATGTCTCGTTAAATAGTTTTCTATTACGTTCCGTGAACGTCCAAATGAAATATATTCAATGTTTTGTAAGAGAGTTAAAGAGTTCTTTTACGGGCTTACCGCAAATCCCAATAACCTTATGGAGAAACTTGGCATTTCAATTCAACTACATAAAAAGTGCAATACGAGAGTATGTTAAAGTTAGAACTATGGAGTACAAACATCATTCACAAGCTCCTCTTAGGGAAAAAATGAGTAATCCGATAATATTTGTACATATGTCATCGTTAAAAGTTCGCATACTAACATATAAGAATTCATCGAATTTCAGTTGGAAGGCTTTGGAGAATTTGTAATGGGGAAACTAAGTTCATTCACCACAAAGAATATACGACGTTGTACCGATGTGCTCGGAAGTTATTGACGAACATTTGATGTGTCAAATTCTAGAATTCCCATATTGAATCTTATATATATATGTAATTCGCAAATTTCCTAAACCATGTAATGAATATTTTGTTTCTGAAAGTAAGGACACTAGCCGTGAAGCACAGACACGCATCAGACACACATTGGGCACCGACACAACGTGTGTGTATAAATCTATATATACTTCATTTTACTAGTTGGGTAATCTAGTATGTTAGGAAAATTAATATAACAGTTAATTTTTCTAACGGTCGATTAACCTATCGGTAAAAGTTGAGTTTTTCACATATATTTAAGTGATTAATGTATTTGATATAGTATAACACTATGAGCTTCATGTATAAAAATTCTTAAATTAATATGTATATAAACGTGTCCACGTCCTGATGATTTTGAATAATATCGGTCCTTGTGTCCGTGTTGTGTCCTATGTCCGTGTCAGTGCTTCCCAGTACACTAGTGACAACACGTACTTGTCTCTGTTTACATTCTAATTAATCTTGTTGGATATGACTTAATTAATCTTGGATATTGGTCTTTGGAATCATACAAGTACTTTCACGGAAGAAACAGGTTCACGTACTTGTCTCTGTTTGCATTCGGATTGTGAGAGAAAGAGATATAAATTCTTCATATAATTCCTGATTGAGATTCATTAAGTTGTAACTCTCAGAATTATATTTGAGTTTAGTCCATACAGGTTGCCTAAGAAAGAGTTGGGGGTATATTTTGGTACCATTGTGTTTCCATATGCTTTAATCCATATAACTGCAAGGTTCGAGTTTTCACTTTATCATGGACCGTTATAGAACCCCATGATGTATAATGCCTAGAGGGTTATGCAACAACACGGTTATGAGGCAAGTTCAAATTGGGGGTGGAACTCAGTGAGTCTAGTCGTGACTCTATCAAGGTTGTATACTATGATAACCCATCCGTTGAGCATTGGAATAACAGGACGGATGCACTATTTGAAGACCTGTCAACCAAGGTAACAATTTATTTCCAGACTATATAATGTGGTACTAGGAGCATTTCCGTCTTCGTGTGATCGTGAATACAAAGAAAAGACTACCATAGCTTTCGATTATACTTATAACACTGAAGAAAATCCATCTGGTTATGAAAGACTAATTACGTGTAATTTTGTCCTTTTTATTTTAATATTATGGCTCAATGTAAAAAAAAAAATGTGTTTTTCTCCAAGATAATTGTCGAATATATAAAGGTGGTAGTGTCGTTGTCAGTTGAGAAGATGAAAGAGCATATATACCTAATGGATAATAATGGTAATGAAGCTTATACCAGTGAGTTTGAGGAAAAGGCCGCTCCTAAGCTTAAGAATATTAACAAAGACCAGTAAAAGTCTCGACGTTGATCAAGCACCGAGAATGAAGGCAATGTCCCTGATGCTAAAGAGAATGTCCTTGAACATGAGAGTGATAATGGTGGTGATGCTGGTCATGGTGGTCGTACTAAATCTACAAAATTCAAAAACTAGCTCTTAATCTTGTTAGATTACTGTTTAGGTGTCAAACTCACAAAAAAATATATTCCTTACTCTTCTTACACAAACAAGTAGTTCAAGGATAAGCATGTTCGTTCCTAAAGGAGAGTTGAGTTAAAGTTGTCGATTTAATCTCTGAAAATATGAATAATGCAAAAACTACGAAACAAATATTTATGCAAACAATGAGGATGAGAATGATTAGGGGTTTTTTCTCCACTAGTGAACATGACTCTTCTTCAAAATACGTTTACTACCAATCCTAGGCAAGTTATAAGTTCAACAAGTCCATTAAACTCCAAAGTCACTTCGTAGAATAAGTTCTCTACTCATGTCTGGTCAATCAAGCCACTTTGAATAAGCTCTCTAGTGTAACTTAACTAACCGGTATGTTTTATGAGTCGGATTGATTCTAACCACATGCTCGTGAGTTCGACATGTTAACTTAGGGTTGTCAAATACACATCAAAATCCACAAAATCCCATTGCAACGTTGATGTTTTGCTACTTGTGATTATATTACCATAACAATTACAGATTACGGTTTTAAGATCTAGCATTAGTATTGCATACAAGTTATCTAATTGGCCACTTAAATTCCCTGCAGACAGTTCATGGTCATAAGATATTTGAGGATTAAAAGTCAAGTCACATAGCTTCTGAAATATCCTAATCAAACAAGTATTTAGCTATACATAATGGAGTTCATGTTCTCAATAATCAATTCAAAAGATTCGGGATATGTGCAAGATAAATCGAAAACAAAACCCAATCTGTAGGTGGTATGAATGCCAGCAAGAATCTCCCTAAGCTGGACTGTTGGCAAACTGCAGCTATATTGGTGGCGTTGCGAACTGATGGCGGAAAGTGGATGGTGAAATTGTGGTCTGCGAAGTTGCTGCTGTGTGCTTCAGGTCCAGGTTCAGGTACTTGTATTACTGCAAACTGGTGCAAGTGATTGATGGAAGTTGTAGTAGTCGGGAACTCAGGCCTGGCAGTTCTCCGATGGTGGCTGTATTGCTGCTATGATGGTCTGGTAAACTGTGACTGCAAGCATAGATGCCAGCTGATGGTATGAAGTGCTGTTGAGGGGATATGCAGGTGATAGTGGTGGTCTGGGAATATGCAGTGAATGGATGATGGAGATGACGGGTGTATGCTGGTGGTATGAGAAGGTGGTGACGGAAGGTTTTGGAGAGGAGCAAAAGCTCCTCTCTTTTGGTTGTGAATGGCGGTCGTAAGGGGGTATGGGATGATGATGGCAGTCAGGATTCTTCTTTTATAGCTCAATTACTCCAGCAAAAGCGTATCGGGCAAGGACCCAACTTTCCTAATTCAGTACATAAACTCTAACACAATCCAAATATAGGGCATACCATCACAAATCCAACGGCAAGGCCTCACTGTAATAACTCCTAACTGTTTTTCCGTCCAAGACTCTCAAAATCAAACTTGATAAACACAGGGGTCTTCAACACTCACTTCTACCCTGACTTCTCGGCCAAACTTTGCTCAAAAGTCGCTGTAACTTGAATTCCAAGTACAACCCATCTCACAGACCCGGAGGTTGCAACTCACTTTGTTCCCTGGTTCATATTTGTTCAAAACCCACATAAACTCGCACCCCCTGTTGTCGTCCCTCTGAGCTTCACAAAACACTTCTTCTATTGAGTCGAGAGCATCTCTTGTTAACACCCAAACTCGAGGAGAACCAAGGTTCCCGTTCTGCCGTGCTGCTTCTAGAACTCCTCTTGGACCAAACTCATGGATCGAACGACGGAAGAAAGCTTGATATAAGCACTGGTTCGGTGACAAACTTGGAAGCATTGGTTCAGGCCTTCTACCAAACACTTGTTGTACGTGTAGCAGACTGGACATGGCTAGGTACTTGCTGTATATTGGAGATTGCACAACTCCTTCCCTGCGATAATATACATTCAACACACACATTTGATAGCTCCTAATCATTTCAGAACTCAATGTCTCTTCTTTATCTCCTCCAAACATACATATTATCAATGGCAGTAACATAATCTCCGTTTTCCAGCCTTGAGCTCAAGTTATTGTCTGCATTTGCGAGTCTGAGATCAACCCATCTCTCCTAAACCTGCAGTGACTCTATTCATTCCTGAATCTTCTCCGTTCATTATTGTTAATCGATAGCATCATCTCATGTGCCATATCGGCAGTATTTCCAGTTTGAATAAACCAGACTTCCACAAATTTCGTACCACCTGTGTTGCCTCCCAATATTGGCTTCTTAACGCAACTATTTGTACGTGCCCAGCAGACCCATGGCTAGCCGGCCGTGAAGGACTAGGTGCAGCTGCAAAGAAGAAACAACTTAAGAAATTTGGCTATGAACTGGTGGGTGTTATTCTTGGTTCGACCTAGTCATAAGTAGAAAAAGGTGGCCCCTGAGCAGAAAGTAGGCGTTCTTTAGTAATTCTTCATGGTAATCATCTGGCTGCCCTGAGTAAGAATGTTTAGGTGCTCCGAAAATCTGATTTTGACAAATTAGAGTGTTGTCTTTACGCAATTCGAATCCGTCAATTCCAAGTTCGCCAATGCTCAATGTACGAGCAATGAATTAAGCTCATGTTTGCTTTCTTTTGTGTCACATGACTCAAAAATACCTAAAACAAAAATAATACCCGAAAATACAAAAAAAAAATAGTAAAGAAAAGTATAAAAAATTAATATTCAAATGATGTATTTTAAGCTCCTATCAATTATATCAACTTCAAGGTTTCCTTTATGTAGTTTTTAATGGTTGTTTCTGATTAGAGATTCTTACATTATTTTTATGGATTGTAAATGGTTAACTTTATGGATTGTGAATGGATTCCAAGTTAAGTTATCAATATGAATTATAGGATACCACTTATCGACCCATTAAGAGAGGTCAAAAGTCTACAGGAAATCAAATTTGTTCAAAGAGAAATATTCGGCAGATAATTATAAATCGACTAAGGTTCAACAGGAACAATCAGTAGATAATTATCAACCGGATATGGTTCAACAAGAACAGTCGGTAGATAAATGTACACTCTATCTACTGACTGTCGTGAAAGTTTTCAACAAAGTCACTTAGGAAGTTGAGTCGTTAGCGTAAACGTTTTACACTTTAGTCGGTAGTCAATGCACACAACTTCTCTACCGATTACGTAAGTCGAAAAATTTAAAATTTTATAAGTTTGGAAAAATCTATATTTGGGGCTGCGTACATCCATAATCTGGAGTTAAGTAGTTTTCATAGACGTACTACAGATTGTGAAAGATGAAAAAAATTGAAATTTAAAGTTTGGAAAAATTTATATTTGAGGCTACATCTGTAATCTCACAAGCTTTTACAATCGGTTGTAAATTGTGAACCCAAAATTCCCGATTATGGATATTCATATGAGCTTATAAGCCGTATTATTTGTACAACCATGTTACACTTCATCCCAACGGCTATTTTTCCAACAACAAAAAAAAGGGTCGCTAGTACTCTAATATATATAAGAAGGGTAACCTTTTCTTATTCAAGAAACACCAAAACATTTTAACTCTCCAACATCGAAGTAATCATCTTTAAGATGATGAATCAACCATTTCATTGATCCTGTAGAGTTTGTCGTAAAAGAAAATTTATCGTTATGTAAGCATTACGTGTATTTCTATCCGAGGCGAGGAGAAGAACGTAGAAAAAGTGGCGTAATGAGTATGATTTATTTGGGGAGCATTCAATAAAAGTTCTGTATTTGCACTGGTTACCTAACTAACCGTAATAAAGCCGATTTTTTTGTCGATCTGTTTCAATAACCAACACAGTGGCCGAATTTATGAATTTAACTTATCTTGTGAATCGATATCGATTGAGAGGTGAAACCAATGATGAGGTTATAACTGTTGGAATCTTGCAACAATGAACAACACGTTAAATGTATCAAAAATAATATGTAAAGAACTAATGCGAAACAACTCTACCGAAATAACTTGACGAGGACAGAATCACAGGTTCAACAAGTTGTCCTTAATACATTAGTTCACGGGCATACTCGAGTTGAGTAATTCTAAACCCCTCACAGCGAAGATGTGTCCAGGATAAGACTGCCCGATATAACTTGAGTTAGCACAACGCAAGTTCCCTCTCTTCGAACTCAGCAACGGGGATGGAAGTAAAAACGTATGGAGAAATCCAAGAATAAAAGAAAAAAATTCGGTGTTTATGTAAAAAAAATTCGATTTGTATTTATAGGATGAAATACTTGCAAATCAAGTTAGGTTTTGGTTTTCTTCAAAAACAAGTAAAAACAATTTACCCATAAATAAAACTCTTTAGAAAATATTTTTGGAATTAATATACTAAAGAAACTCGCCAAAAATTAAATCCGTGTAGAAAAGGGACTTGGTGCATGGCTTACCCGCTCCACCCACATTGTTTTACAACATATCCATAAGAATATGGTTATATAGTGGAGCTCCTTCTCTTTTATACCCAATGTGGGACTAAAGAGAGATTCATTCACTCATAAAATTAGCAAGTATCCTTGGACCCATAGGTCACTAGATCAAACCACACCAAGACCAAAACATTTTTATTAAAACTTATTTTTCTCCAACAATCCCCCACATGAATGAAATCTCGGAAAACGAAAAAATCAGAGTAAGGAAAATACCATTTAGACAAAGGTGTCCATGAGGTCTTGAACCCTTACTTAGTGAGAAGTTACAGGAACTACTCGCTAAACAGTGAACCTAGTCTTGAACTGATAGCGTTGGTGTAATTCGCGACAACAACCACGCATGATATTCTCCTGGTGATGCTAAGTTCGTGCCGTTTTGTCCAATTTGGCCCTGGACATATCCTGTTTCTCAAATGCTCTAGAAGAATTGGCTCCATTCTCATAGGAAGCGACCCACTTCCTCATTCAGATAGGTGAGTTCCATCAAGAGTGTTTACTGCTACACCCCACTTCAATCTTAAATTGAAACTATAACTCATTAAGACTTATTAAAAGTCATCCTCCACATGCAGTCACACTATCACAAACACCATAGGGAAGGGACAGAAATAAAATCTGATAGTGTTTACCTTTACCACCAAATTAGTTGTCTCATTCGAAACCTTGATCTTGGAATCTCCAGTCAGCAAGGTTGAGTATCCTTCATGGCAAGTTTAATTATTGAGCCTAAGCCCCATCCCCTTCGATGCTTTACTAACTATCTCCTTGGACAACCTTTCGTCAAAGGGTCCGCGATATTCTCCTTGGACCTTGTCCAATCTATGGAAATAACGCCTGTTGAGATTAGTAATTTCAAAGAATCATGTCTTCTACGCATATGTATAGACTTTCCATTGTAGAAGCTATTTTTAGCTCTACCTATTGCAGATTTGCTGTCAATGTATAGATATAGCTGGCACAGGCCTATGCCAGAGAGGAATATCTTCTAAAAAGTTTCTTAGCCATTCGGCCTCCTCTCCTGCTTTATCTAACGCCAATAAACTCCGACTCCATAGTTGAGCGAGCTATACATGTCTGTTTGGAACTCTTCCAAGATACAGACGCACCTGCTAGAGTGAATACATATCCACTCGTAGACTTAGACTCCTCTGAGTCTGCTATCCAGTTCGCATCGCAAAATCCCTCAAGGACGGCCGGATACCCTTCGTAATTCAAACAAAAGGTCATTGTGTACTTCAAGTACTTTAGCACTCTATTAAGTGCATCCCAATGTTTCTGCCCTGGATTACAAGTATACCTGCTTAACCTACTCACAGCATAAGCAATGTCTGGTCTCGTACAATTCATCAAATACATCAGACTTCCTATGACTCTCGAGTATTCAAGTTGGTTAACACCTACACCCTTATTCTTCATGAGTTTGCAAGAAGAATCATATGGAGTGCAAACAGGTTTACAGTCAAACTGATTATATTTCTTAAGTATGGATTCAACATAATGAGACTGACTCAGACTATAGCCATTAGAAGTTTTTCTAATCTTCATCCCTAATATGACATCAGCGGGGCCTAAGTCTTTCATGTCAAAGTTCTCATTCAACATTTTCTTAGTGGTATTAAACATCCATGTTTGTACCTAGTATAAGCATATCATCAACATACAAGCATACAATCACACAGGCATCCTTGACAAGTTTAGTATAAACACACTTATCAGATTCATTAATTCTAAAACCACTAGAAATCATCACATGATCAAATTTCTCATGCCACTGTTTAGGTGCTTGTTTCAATCCATACAAAGATTTCTTCAGTTTACAAACCTTCTTCTCACAACCTTTAACTACAAATCCTTCGGGTTGTTCCATATAAATTTCTTCATCTAATTCACCATTAAAAACGCTGTCTTTACATCCATTTGATGTATCTGTAGGTTATGGACAGAAGCTATAGCAATTAACATCCTAATGGAGCTAATTCTACTTACTGGTGAATATGTATCAAAGAAGTCTATACCTTCTATCTGTTTATAGCCTTTCGCTACCAACCTAGCCTTGTATTTTTCAATAGTTCCATTTATATTACGTTTTCTCTTGAAAATCCATTTACAACCTATGGCCTTACCCTGGAGGTAAATCTACAAGTTCAAAAGTACCGTTTTCTCGAATGGAATCCATTTCACTAATTGAAGCTTCTTTCCACCAGGAGCTTCAGGACAAGTCATGGCTTCTTATAAGTCTGAGGATCAGACTCGGCTAGGTATGTAATGCAACCAGGATAGGTTTTCATAGTTTTAACCCTTTTACCTCTTCTAGGTTCTATTTCTGGTTCATCTTCCTCTAAAGGTAATGACTGACTGGATGAGGAACATCTAGGGGATCATCTAAACATCTCTTTCGAGGATCGCGTTTCAAAGGAAAAACATTCTCAAAAGACTCAGCATCCCTAGACTCCATGATAGTATTCAACCCTATGTCAGAAATTTCAGAACTCACAACCATAAACATATGAGCACTAGAATGCTCAGGATACCCTATAAAAACACAATCAAAGCGTTTTGGGTCCTATTTTATTTGTCTTAGGATGAGGGATGACCACCTTTGCCAAGCACCCCCACACTTTGAAGTAATCATAAGAAGGTTGTTTGCCTTTCCATAACTCATATGGAGTTTTGTCTGATCCTTTAAAGGGTACTCTGTTCAGGATGTAATTGGCTGAGAGTATAACCTCCCCCACAAATTCGAAGGTAATCCTGAACTAATCAACATGGCATTCATCATATCCTTAAGGGTACGGTTCTTACGTTCAGCTACACCATTGGATTGAGGTGAATAAGGGGTTGTAGTTTCATGTATTATGCCATGTTCGTCACAGAAATCTCCAATAGGAATTAGATACTCACCACCACGGTCAGACCTAAAAGTTTTAATGATAGCATTCAATTGGTTTTCAACTTAACGTTTATATATCTCAAAGTCTTCTAAGGCATCGTCCTTCCCTCTAATCAAATAAACCTGACAGTACCTCGTACAATCATCTATAAAAGTGACAAACCATTTCTTACCACCTCTAGTTTGAACTGACTTCATGTCAACTACGTATGAATGAATCAATTCTAAGGGTTTAGTGTTTCTCTGGACATTTTTCCTGAATGATTTCTTAGCATGCTTAGATTCTACGCAAATCTCACACTTATGACTTTTATCTAAAGTGAATTTGGGTATGCAGCCTACGCTAGCCAGTTTATGCATTGATTTGTAATTTACACGACCAAGTCTACCATGCCAAACATTCAATGACTCACACATGTAAGCAGAAGAATCATTCAATTTCACTTCAGGACAGGTTACATTAAGTTTGTAAAGACCCCTAGTCTTATAACCCTTACCCACATAATCACTGCCCTTAGTTACTATAAGTTTTCCAGACTCAATTGTAACTTTAGAACCCTTATCATCTAAAACAGAACAAGAAACAAGATTTTTACAGATGTCTGGAACATGAAGAACTTCATTCAACGTGAGAGTCTTTCCAGATGTGAGCTTCAGACCGACCTTTCCTTTTCCAGCAACCTCTGATGTAGATGAGTTACCCATATAGAGTTTCTCTCCTTCCCCTACCTTCTGGTAGGAGGTGAACAGGTCTCTGTTCCCACAAACATGCTTTGTATCTCCGGAGTCTATCCACCAGTCCATCACATTGGTCACCAAATTAACTTCAGACACTACAGCAGAAAACTTGTCTTTGTTCTTATCAACCAAGTTAGCATTATTCTTCTTGTCCTTACGTTGTCTACAGTGAACTTCCATATGACCAGTGTTTCCACACACCCAACAAGGGCCCTTAATTTTAATAATGCTCGATTCTGGCGAGGAGAAAAACGTAGGAAAAATGGCATAATGAGTATGATTTATTTGGGGAGAATTCAAGAAAAGTTATGTATTTACACTGGTTACCTAACTAACCGTAATAAAGCCGATTTTTTGTCGATCTGTTTCAATAACCAACACAGTGGCCGAATTTAGGAATTTAACTTATCTTGTGAATCGATATCGATTGAGAGGTGAAACCAATGATGAGGTTATAACTTTTGGAATCTTGCAACAATGAACAACACGTTAAATGTATCAAAAATAATATGTAAAGAACTAATGCGAAACAACTCTACCGAAATAACTTGACGAGGGCAGAATCACAGGTTCAACAAGTTGTCCTTAACACATTAGTTCGCGGGTATACTCGAGTTGAGTAATGCTAAACCCCTCACATCGAAGATGTCTCCAGGATAAGACTGCCCGATATAACTTGAGTTAGCACAACGCAAGTTATCCTCTCTTCGAACTCAGCAACGGGGATGGAAGTAAAAACGTATGGAGAAACCCTAGAATAAAAGAAGAATTTTCGGTGTTTATGTAAACAAAATTTCGATTTTTATTTATAGGATGAAATACTTGCAAATCAAGTTAGGTTTTGGTTTTCTTCAAAAACAAGTAAAAAGAATTTACCCATAAATAAAACTCTTTAGAAAATATTTTTGGAATTAATATCCTAAAGAAACTCGCCAAAAATTAAATCCGTGTAGAAAAGGGACTTGGTGCATGGCTTACGCGCATATCACATGGGTAAAAATATGTATTTTTGCCCACCCCTCTACCCACATTGTTTTACAACATATCCATAAGAATATGTTTATATAGTGGAGCTCCTTCTCTTTTATACCCAATGTGAGACTAAAGAGAGATTCATTCAAGTTCCTCTCTCTCCTCTCTCCAAGCTTTTTTCTCCTTTCTGATTATGGAGTAATTTTCTTAGGATAAGCTTGGGGGATTATCAGGATCATAAGTTAGAGGATGGTTTTCGAGATCAACTTTAATCAAGATGATTAATTCATATGTTTTGATAACAGATTACTATTTCTTTTTCCTTTTTTCTTAGTTTTCTGGGATCCATTTATTTTAATTTTTCTTTCATCTCTGAATATTTGGTTGTTTTTAGATCTTTATTTTCTCCTCTCTCTGTTGAATCAGGTTCTTCCTCCTCCTTAGTTATGGATCTATTGATTCTTATCCTTCTTCCTCCTTTTGCTTTGGATTCTCGGTGATTCAGGTTCTTCTTCTCCTTTGGATCTGTTGTATCAGTTCTTGTTTCTCCCTTTGCTTTGATTCTTCTGTTGGGTCTGGATTATTTTCATCTTTTCTCAACCTTTTTCTTCTTCTGGGTCTGAAGTTTTTTCTTCTCCTCGGTCTTGATCTTTGTTTCTTCTACGTTTCTCTCTTTTTCTGGTTAAATGTTCTCTTTTGACTTGATCTTTCTCTCTTTAATTAGTAATTATGTGCTCTTATTTTAATTCCTGAGGAGGAAAAAAAATTTGACTCTGCTAAAAGCTTTTGAAGGAAACCCCTTCTCTCCCTATTCGTTGGGTGTTTCTCTAAATTCTAAAATGAATTTCTTATGGTTTTAGATAAGAATACCAAGATTACTCTTCCCTGTTTCCAGATCTTTAAAAAGTCTGTCTTCATTTCTTCTTTCTCTTTGATTCTCTAATCTTTGCTTTTCCTCTTTAACCAATGAGTTACTGTTTCCTTTCTTGGATCTTCCCGTTTTTGTGCCGGAGAAATATGGTAATTTTAAAAAAAGGTAATTTAAGTATCAAATCTTTAAAATACTGAAGGTTGAGGTTTTTTTATAAGTTGTTTCCTTCTTCCTCGTCTTCTCTTATTCTCTAATTAATAATATCTTCTTTTTTTAATCAATTAGTTTTGTTAAAATTTCCTGGAACTGGGATGGTTGATTAATCTTGGATAGTCTTCTTCTGGGACTGTTTCCTTTTAAGGTCTTATAGCTTTGTTATATTTTTTTAGTAATGGATCCATCTTTGTTGTCTTGATTTTGAAACTGTTGTTTTGTAGGTTTGTTGGATCATTATGTTCTCCTCTTAGGATTTTTGGATTTCATCTCAATCATTTTCTCTTCTCTTGATCCATCGGATTTTTTCATTTAGTTCTCTATGTTGGTAGGTTTTTTACTTTGATTTTCTCTGCAAATATTTTTGGGTTTTTCTGTTTATTTTATTTCAATTTAATCATATATATATATATATATATAAATCCCGTTAATAGACCCAACTCCGTTAATCCTATAACAACCCCAGGAAAGTCCTACTTCAATACCTTCTTTTCTTAAATTGCTTCTATCTTTTTCCTTCACTTTAGCTTTCTTTAATCCTCTTTTATAGTTGGTGTTGCAAGGTTTGGAATTTTTTTGAGTGGGGTGTTTGATTTCGAGCTCATCTTCGGTCTGCAAAAGCAAGAGACAGGCCTTTTCCTCAATTGGTGTTGGTTGGCTACACGGGGCCCTTTTCTCCGTTTTTTATCTAGATTTTACGGATTTTATTTTCTGTAATATTGATGACAACATTTCAAGTCCACTAGCTAGGATTTTCTATGAATCTTAGGACCAAAGTAATTTTTGGTGACGTGATCTCTAAAATGCTAGATAGGTTAGTTTGCATTTCTGCTTAAGTTGTGTTGTCCATAATTCTCCGCTCCTTGTCATCTGTTCTATTATATCAATTTTTATTTTCTGATTTTTTTTCCTGTTGGTGCTAGTTACATTTATTAGTTAATTTGTGTGTCTTATTTCCCAATTAGTATGTATTGTGTAGTTTTTTTTTTTGTGAATAATGTATTTCATTAAAAACTAAGACTCAAAGTGAGTCGACAATACAATAGAAGTTTCATTTATTTTTAATGAAATACATTATTCACAAAAAAAAAAAAACAGAGAGATTCATTCACTCATAAGATGAGCAAGTATCCTTGGACCCATAAGTCACTAGATCAACCACACTAAGACCAAAACATTTTTATTAAAACTCATTTTTCTCCAACAATAACGACATCTCTTGAGGAATGACGAAGATGGAAATGCTCGAATTATCATTATCAAGCTCAGCTCAGCATCCTTTAGGTGATGGATAGATTCAATCCGTTTATGTTTCTTCCACCATGCCCCCGCTGTTATAATCACATGGTACAAACTAATAGAATTGTGGATGTACAATCGGCATCCAAGATGATGATAAATCTACCGAATATTATCTTTTATTGTTGATTTTTCAAAATTACATTTCGTTAAGTCTCTTTTTATGTGTACGGCGAAGACCCCTTTTGTTTTAAAAATGATCCACATTATTATTCAGCTTTCGATTATTTTCTGACTTGTGTCTATAATGAGGAGCAGTACACCTGCAAGTCCGACTGAAAGTACAATCAACGGCTAGTTTTTGAAAACAATCATACAGTCGGTATCTATGTGGTGTGCCTTGTCTACGGTGGAGATTCAATCCACCTATACACATATCAAAGCCTTTGAAGTAAACGTTTTTGCACCAACAGAAAGATTACCGACAACTGGAATGTGGCGACTCATCTAACACACTTTTTCCACATCTATAGTATTCGTGTCAATATCAATTTTATTATCCAATTAAAAAAAATGATTTTTTGTAAATTAATGAATTTTTAGTATATTAATTAATCAAAGATGCTCATGGTGCTGGTATTAATATAGTTGTATACTGATTATAAAGAAACCAGTAACACTATCTATTTTGTAGACAGGAGACAGAGGAAGAGGTGCGGCTTGTATTGCTGACTCTTTCTTAGTGGTATCTCTAATACAAAATGAGAGATCGCACGAAGCCTATCTGTAGGCTATGTTTGCATGGTATAGCAAGCATGATAACAACACGTGTCCTATACTTATACAAATAGGAATGCGACAAATATTTGTCCATGGGAGTAATGTTTATCTCAAGCAAAAGCCTCGAATGTTCTTGACCGGCATAATGGTGGGCCACTCATAGACAGACGTGTCTATATAACACTCCCCCTTGGACCACCATAACTTGTTAAACCTTTGCTGGTAAAAACTGATAGGACAGAACTCGAGTAAAATTTGTTGCCTCGTCAAAACCTTGCCAGCAAAAATCCAACTGAGATAAAAACTAGTCGAACAAAAAGGAGTACAACATCGGTAGCTTTAAAGTGATGATGGTAGTCACACATTTTCTCCAGTCGTTATGAATTTTCTCCCGTTGTTGAAACTGTATCAGAAAAACCATTTTGGAAAAACCTGAGCTTAGAAAGAGGGTGGTCGCCACCACAAAACATTTTCTTTGACAAGATTTACGCCAGGAAAACCACTTGGGATAAAACCTTAGCGCCGAGAAATACTTCCACCATCAAAAAATTGCGTTAGGAAAACCACTTGGGACAAAACCTGAACGCCTGCGTCAGGAAAACCACTTGGGGACAAAACCTGAACGCCTGTGCCAGGAAAATCGCTTGGGACAAAACCTGACCACCAAAATTCAGAATACTGCCGACATCGAAGAGCATGTTGCCTTGTTAAAAACCTCGTCTGGAAAACCACGTGGGACAAAACCAGACCAAAGGAAAAGAGTACAATGGACGCCGCCCAATGAAAGTGCTGGATACGCATATGCTGCCTCGTTAAAACCTTGACAAGAAAAACCCTTCGGGACAAAACCTTGATGAAGGAAAAAGAGTACAGCGCGTTTAAGCTCAGCCAAAAATTCTACGAGTTTACTCCCCCTGAAGCATGACTTCTTAAAGCGGTTGGTGGTGTGGACATTTTACAGCCTTTATAAAAACTGCTTTACTAAGTTCAGTTTATGGAGGATTGACTGCCAGATTTTGCGTCGGGTGATCAATCGCCATTGTACACCTCGCATTTAAATCCTCCGCCCATTGCACACCAAATTCAGTTTTCCGCTTTAACTTCAGGCATAACAATGAAAGGCCTTTTGTAAACTCATAAATACCGTAGAATCAATTTCAGCCTCTAAAAGTGTAACCTGCAAAACAATAGTTAGAACACAACAAGATAATGCATGCATTATATTCATATATTGTACTTCTGTACCATAAAATATTACTTCGACATACGTATCAGATAGATCGATCACTTCCCATTTTGGGGAATCACATAGTAATGGTGTTAATTTTAGTAGCACAATAAGTATTACCGGTATCAAAAGTTAGGTATTCTAGTCTGTGCTAGCATATTCTCGAACTTCTGGCCGAGAAATATTTCAATTTCGACGAGATCTCAAAATTCAGTTCAAGCGTGGATTTTAGCGCTACCAAGGGCTCTTTTTAAAAGCCAAAAATGATATCATCGTTTCATCCGAATTTTAACATTATATCAAGAACATGAAGTACACAAAGAATTGTTCATAAATTTATCCTTTTCAAGATGGTGATTATGACTAAATTTCAAGCCTGACGTGGTTCACAAAGTCGGGTGGCTGCCTGATTCAGAAAATCGAATCCTTCAAAGATTCAAATATAATCACCAATCATAAGTCGTAGCAAGATGCAATCAGAGTCCTTCAAGGACTACCACGCTAAAGTGCATCAATATTAGGGGAATACTTTAGTTTTACAGAACCAATCCTGGGGTTCAGCAGGAAACCCTGTATCGCGCTTAAAGCGATAATAGTACTCTCTCTGCGCTTTATCTCAAACACCACCCTGTAACATTCAGGCCTCACAATTTTACGGTGTGAGTCGGATCCGATCTTTTGCGCTTTTTCGAGAGATTCCATCCTCTACCTTAATTTGAGGGGAACGGATCATATGCCTACCAATCACAATGTCGATGTTCCTCTGAAAATAGGTACATAACCACCATTATAAATAGATAATTGACAATTATATAAATCCCACACATTTCTCTAATGCATGCATAGTCAACAAAAGTTTCACAGACTGGTACCAGCGCCACTTCAGAGGCATTATCATTTTCTCATTTTTAATGAGGTATAAGCTTAGAGAGTATGGATCATATTCCGATAGTCTTCACGAGAACTATCTGTAGTCTCTCTTCAAGAGCAATACATATTAGAAAAGTGATTGGACTCTTCTTTAAGAGGCATATATGAGGCAGTTATTCAGACCTCAAGCGTGTTTTAACACACGACTTGTTCATTGCGAGATGCATGATTTAACCTGCTGTGACAACTTCTCGTGTCTGCATCCTCAAGCAAGTGACAAACAATATTTTCCCAGAGCTACTGCAGTTATTTGTTTTAATCATGAGTAATCTCCAATACCTCAATTACATCCAATATCTTGGTGTGAGAAAAACAAATGAGATGTTTCACGCCAATTTTTGTGGCATCCGAACTATCTTTGATCAGGATAATGCTTAATCAGATAACCTATTTGATTGTCGACATCTCTTACTGCAACCCTTAGGTGATGCATTTCATATCCATGGCTTCAAAAGAAAGCCTTTAAATTTTTCGACATAATACGTGCCATCTTCAAACGGCAGTCTTTCTCCCCCTCATTAAGGCGGGAGAACCTTTTTAGGTTATCAACATAATTCGCACCATCCTCTTGTGGTGACTTTTCTCCCCCTGATTAATGTGGAAGAACATTGAATGTTATCAACCTTGGTCACGCCAACTTCTGGTGGCGGGTTGTCATGCCAACTTCTGGTGGCATCTTAGTCTTCCTGATCATGGCGGAAATATTACTATCTCATTTCTGAAAACTTCTGGTTCCATAATTGCCTTATTTTCGAAGGAAATTATGCTCATGATAGTTTCTGGGTGTTAATTAAACCACACAATAAATATCCCAAGAACAGCTGCAGGCTCGACAAGAGATGAGACATTTCACGCCGTTCCTTTTTGACGGCTTACTTCCTTCCCTAACGGCGGGAATACAGTCTCATCTTCAATAAGACATTACCAACACATGGTTTTAAATGTCTTATGAATCGAAACCAACATATATTAGCTAGGTGACGCTATGGACCAAACACGTAAATTGTAAGGTTGCTTCGCAAGACATAATTGATGGTAAATAGTTGGTCTAGCAATAAACTAAAGATGCTTAAGCAAAGAACTCAACTAGACCATGTCGAGTGCGCACATGTGCTAACTATATGCTCGATATAATACCAACTGAAGGCAAAGCATCAAAAGCCTATAAATTTACCACCAAAATAAATGGACTTAGCTGGAAAGTCCAAAAATGGATACGCAACCACAAGATTTGCACAAACAGTTAGGAAAATATGGCATTACGTGTTAATATAGAAAATACCATCCAACGGATGTGTCTATCAATACCACTAAGTATTGAAACTTGTCCATAGTGTAGGGTGAATAAGTCCTACAAATGCCACCATAAATCCTATGCAGGAATATTGGTGATTCAACGAGTTACCGTAATGCTTCTATCAATGCCATTTAAATAGCCAAATATCTCAGGGAACAAACAACACAATTTACATCCTTATCTACTGGAAGAAGCTTGCGGTTCTATAAAGGATGTCTATGAGCATTCTGTATCGTTCTACTCATCTTAGTAGAACTTAGGTGTCCAAACCACACATGTCCGAGCATGAATACATCAAGGGTCATTAAACTTCTGGCTAATGACAACGTGGAATTCGACTGTTCGAATTCTCCTATGGCACACCCCATAATAGAGAGCCTTACGCTTCTTTACAACGTGCTTCTGGCACAAAAACAAATGAAGTAACAAAATACTCCATAAAAATGCTCATTTATCGTTTCAAGGTGTTAATACCAAATATTCTAACACTCAACATATTCTTCCGGAACCTGATAGAATGATATACGCCTTCTGCAGACGTCTATCATACTATTCGAACGTGAAATGATAATTTACATTTCGCAAAACCTCTACAAGGTTATAAAAGTGGTTCGAAAAATCGTGTTTATTGTTCCGGTTTCTGAGACAGATATCTCTATTGTTTATTCAAAATGGATAGATCACTTCAGGAATACATATCTGTTGTCACAGATAGACGAGAGACAGACATTAATAAGTCATTAACAAAATCATTACGTAACCATGGGCTACTTCGGGAACCCAAAAATTCGTGGTTAATTCCTGGAATCCAACTATTTCGATAGACCACTTCTGGACTCTATTTTATGGATTATTATAGGAGACACAAATTGCATGTTGGACTGCTTCTGGAGTCGGCAACGTCTCATGGATTGCTTCGGGAATCCATTACTTATAAAAATAAGCAAAGAAAATAAATAAAACTTAAAACAAAGGATAAACATCAAAACATATATAGTACTAATACAATATCAACAAATCTACAACTTCGTCACCTTCAAGGTCAACGAAATATTAAATTACAAGTGTGCAAATGGATACACTGTTTATGGCAAAGTTACCTAGTTGGTCACTTCAGGGACCACTAAGGGTGCACACGGTACGGTTCGGCTCGGTTCTTTCCGAGGCCGAGTACCTGTACCCCCAGAGGTCGGTACTGAACTTTTGGGACCGGTACCAGTCGGTACCTTGTTTGGCTTGGATTTTATTGGTCAGGCTTGGGATGAAACATCTGGAACCCTAACATCCAAAAATTCCTTGGACCTCAACTTGTTTGGCTTCATATTCTTCTTCTTCATCAGCACTAGCCTCACCATCTCTTAAGTGCTGCCTCATTTTCCATTTCACAATCCAAGATGCCCATGATTCTTGCAGCTTCCTTCTTTATCCTGCTCGCTCAGTTGAGCATTGACATCTTGGTCCTCGATCACTTCTTCCTGTATATCTTAAGGTTTTTAGCAATCTCTTCTTCCTTTTCAGCAGTCAAGCAAGATGGTGGCCTTGGGCGCCACAAAAACTGTGAGACTGAAAAGTTTATACATAATTAGGTTTCAGGTTTCAGCAATTGAAGAGAATAAACAATAAAGATGTTTCTTACCTCATAGACGTGTGATCCCTTGGGGGGGGCTGTACAGCAACTTTCCATTGAAAGACGATGTTGAACCCTTTTTTCATTTCATGAATGGAAGTAACAGCAGTTGCAACATATCTGCACATATGACATAATCCAAGAGGTAATTACATTTCTCATCTAATATATGTACCAAATAGAGGATAAAGGATTATGCCCTTATACTCACTAAAGAAATAATCCACATACTATGGTCGGTTCTTTCGGTCCGGACGGTACGGGATTTATACAGGACCGTGTACCTGTACCTCATCAGCCTCGGTTCCTATTTTATGGACCGGTACCTGTACCCCGTTCCTCGGTTCGGGACAAATATCGGCTCGGTTCCGGGACGGTTCCTCGGTCCAGGTCGGTTCCTGTGCACCCTTAGGGACCACCGATAGGAATGGCTAGCACTTTTGTAACGGGTCACTTCTGGGACCGGCGGGCTAGCGAAACACACATTTTGCACCCATATTATGCCACACGATGTTCCATCTTCTGGTGGAACTATTTCAAAGTTTCCTGAGATTATCAAGGCTGAGAAAATCAAATTTACGCTATCCTTCAGGGATGCAATAATTTCTCACTTTACCAGTATTAAAACCGTTAGTACCATAATTAAATGGAAATGAAAATTATCAAATTTTTGGGATCGCAATCCTTACCTTTGTGACGAATACATACTTACCAAAATTATTAGCATCTGTCTTTAGAAAAGATAAGTATATTAATGGGTCCTTCACACAGGTATGATCTAACAGTCATCAACCCGTGGAAAAATTAATACCTCCTGTTCATAGTAGAGAAGATATAAGTAATTAGTATTAGCTTAATACAAAAGATAAAGATTAAAATCAGAAATTAACAAAAATTAATAGAGGGGAGAAAAATGATGATCTCTTCCAGTCGTCGGCATCGTTGCATCTCCTCTACTCATGATTTTTGATCATCGTTCACCACCAAATGATCAAATGAATCGACCATAATTACCGAACAATTCGTGCTGATAACGTATTGTAAATTAATGAATTTTTAGTATATTAATTAATCAAAGATGCTCATGGTGCTGGTATTAATATAGTTGTATAGTGATTATAAAGAAACCAGTAACACTGTCTATTTTGTACACAGGAGACAGAGGAAGAGGTGCGGCTTGTATTGCTGACTCTTTCTTAGTGGTATCTCTAATACAAAATGAGAGATCGCACAAAGCCTATTTGTAGGCTATGTTTGCATGGTACATCAAGCATGATAACAACACGTGTCTTATACTTGTACAAGTAGGAATGCGATACATATTTGTCCATGGGAGTAATGTTTATCTCAAGTAAAAGCCTCGAATGTTCTTGACCGGCATAATGGTGGGCCACTCATAGACAGACGTGTCTATATAACAGTTTTTTTTTTATTTTGAGTGGGAAAATTAGGGGATTTGTTTTTTCGCAGACGGCTTGATTTTTCGGTGATGACTACAACAACTGGCATTGAAAAACCATATCGATTACAATAAAAACCTAGTTTAATTGGAGGTCATAACTTACAATTGGGGACCATGGAATTTTGTTTGCCCCCAAAATTTTTAGGGGTGTAAATATCGCAATATGAATATATTATTTTACCCTTCACTAATTGAAAATCAGTTTCACTAATTAACTACCCTAATTAAGGCCCCTAATCTATATACCCTAATTAAATCAAAGAGAAAATCAGTTTCTCTTTTCATCTTCATCTTCCTCTCCTCCCTTTCTCTTCTCCACCTCCACCATTAACGACTCCACCTCCACCGAGGAAAATTCTTCGAACCGATTCATCGCGTAATCGTCGATGATAAAACTTTAATCGACGATTAACTTCTTCTACAAATATGGCTAAAACAAAGCAAACCGCTCGCAAAGCACTTCAAATTCCTAATCTTGTAGATACGGTGAATGCAAAGGTGTACGTGCGAAGAGTTCCTGAAGCAAGCAAATCGAAACTTAAAAAGGGAATGGCTCCAATTAGAGGGTACGTTAACTTAAACCCACCTCCTATTCGATGTTTTGGTTGTTTTTTGATTGTGTAATCGAGATTGGTAATTGAAAAATAGAAGTTACAGAGTGAGAGTCGTTAGTATCGAACAAATAATACCCTAACGACTCTTACATTGCATGTTTTTTCTATGAAAAATCGTTAACCTGTTAGTGTAAATATGACGACCCTTGTTCTGCTACTTCGACCTTTTGTGCCCTAGAATAGAGTCGTCGCCATATTAGGTTGAAGATGACGACTGTAGTTTGACGACCCCAAATTAGTGCGTAACGACTCTAGGTTGAACTTGAACTGCCTTCTGTTGGAGAAAACGATAGAGTCGTCAGTAGTATATAATCCCTAGACTAGAGTCGTCATTAATCTATAATCCCTAGAGTCGTCATCTGTTTTATAGGGTCGGCAGTTACTTGTTTAACGACCCAAGTTTAATCTTTAACGACCCTTTAAGGACCAAAATCATCCTCACTGTCCAATTTTTGCAAAGAGTCGTTACCTTATAAATTACAGTCGTTACTCTGTAATGAAGAGTCGTTAGTTTGTTAGAGCATATCATTGACGACTCTTTAACTGATAGAGATAAAGTTGATGTCTTATAAAAAAAAAATTCTTGTTTTGAATGTAGTGACAAGAAAACGAAAGACAAGGTTGAAATCACGATAACTCCTCCTTAGAAACCTCCCCGCAACGATAAATACTTACTTGTTGGTCCATTGCGCGGAAGAAGGCCGAGTGAGGTATCATTTTCTATCACCGAACCGAGAGACAATGGTAATGAGTTGTCCGATTCGTCAGAATCAGGCACTCCTGTTGTTTCAGCTAACACTAGTGCTGAAGAAGAAGATGAACAAGAAGAAGACCAAGTAGAGGAGGAACAGGGTGTAGAACATGAGATACAAGAAGAAGAGATTCAAGAAGAAGAAGAGGAACGAAGAAGAGCAAGAAGAGGAGGAAGAGGGTGAAGGTAATGGTAGTGTGATGATGAGGATGATGGTAATGAGGAGGAACAACATAAAGGTAATAATGGCGTGATGATAATGATGATGAGAGGAAGAGAATGAAGGTAATGATGATGAAAAGGATGAAGGTGGTGATGATGGTAAAACCACTGTTGAGGATGAGGAAGGAATGCAAAGGCGAAAAAGCCGGTAAAGAGGGTTAAGAAGGATGGAACAGATATTGCACCCAGTGCGAGACACGTTCCCGCTACTCATTTGATGTTGCCTCCTCTTCGAGGTGGTAAACTTAGAGGAGAACCTAGAGATGGGGGCAAAGTTCTATTTGGATATCCTGGATCGTGGGCTCATTGCATTAGTGAGACAATCGTAAGAATCCCAAATTTGCTTGCTATTTGATTAGTTGGTGTTAACTTGTTTATGTTTTGTTTTTTAAATACGTGTTTGTTTATGTTTTGTAGGATCATAAGGATGCGCACGTCTTTTCCGGCACCAATCTTCTTTCAAGAAAATGGAGTTGTGGCCGCTAGAAGGTGAATGTGCAAGAGTTAGAGATTTGGTTGAAAACTCAGGTTTGTACAATGCGTTGTGAACTCTGTGATTGCGTATGACAAGGTCGCAGTATCTAGTTTCTGTGAAAGGTATCACGCTGAAGTCGACACATTCCAACTTCCTTTTGGTGAGATGGCGATAACTCCTGATGACGCAGAACAGATATTAGGGTGCAGGTCGAAGGCAAATCAACCGGTGAGAAGTTCAAGAGAAGGCCTAGTTGGGAAGACATCTATACATGGACCAAGAACTTGTTTGGCTGGGATTCCGAGAAGACTAATGGGCTTTTCGAGAAGGGACCTAAGTACCCGAAGAAAGAGTTCAAACTTGTAGATATTAGGAACATGTTTTCTGGGACAGAAAAGAAGGAAAAAGAAGGAGGTCTCTCTGATATGGAATGTCGCTATGCGGCGGCTGGGTATTTGTTGTATGTCCTTGCGTCGGTTATATTTCCTGACATCAAAGGTAACCGGGTGAGCGCCAACCTTCTTCAGCTTTTGGATCCCTTGGAAGATGTGAGCAAGTACTCTTGGGGGACTGCCATAATTGCACACCTGAATGGTCAGCTTTCTCAGGGATCTCGCAAACTAACTTCTCAAATTAATGGGAATTTGGCTCTAATCCAGGTATTTGGATTGATGAAAGTTTTCTTATTTTTGTACATTTAAAAAATTGAATTATTTATGTTTATTTCATTGGTTGCTATAGGTGTGGATTTATGATCAATTCCCAACACTTATCAAAGATAATGAAGATGTGGAACTCAACCCAAATTGGAGCAAAGGCATTCCAACGGGAACCAAATACTTGTTCACTGGTTCTCAAGATAGGGAACAAACTGATGCGTTGATACAAATGCGTCAGAAACTTGAAAACATCACGTCTAAAGAGGTAGTCTTCAATCCGTACAAGAATAATAGAGTTGGCGCAATAGAAGATGTTGTGTATTACCATGGCCCTTTGTTTCACCCTAACGGTTTTTCAATGTACAATCCGATAAGAATCATGCGTCAACTTGGTTTTATTCAAGATTCACCCGATGAGGATTATGTACCTCCGTTCAAGCACAAGTTGGAAAAGTGCGAGGCTGACGAAGCGGGTATAAAGGTGGCTTATGAACCTGAAGTTGATGTCAAGCATTGGAATGATAGACACTCTAGGCTTGTAGACATCTCATGGTGGGTGCATGCGGATGAAGATCATGAGTCAACACCGGATTACGTCGAATGGTATGAAGGCTTCTCCCATGGTAGGGTGATATGGGTAGATCCGACTCCGGGTAGGAGGACCAACAGAGCATCCACCTCTTCTTCTTCTCAAGTCAACAGTAGAGATGCTACTTCCATTCTGACACTAGTGGTGAGTATTTAATTTTCTAATTGTGTTATTCATCTACATATAAGAGAGTTAATGTGAAATTGTTTTTGAATGCATATAGAGGGAGCGAATGAAGCTTCTTGTCAAGGCTTTTTGTTGCTCGGCTGAAAAAGGGGAAGTGATGGATCCTGCGAAGCAACGTCGGTACGCTGATTACTGCACGCACATTGAAAATCCCAATGCAAAGAAAATGTTCAAGGAGCTGGCTAAGGAAGGTAAGAGGAGCCGGAAATCACGTAGCCAAAGAGCACAAGAAGTTGCTGAGCATGGCCAAAGTAGCCAACATCATGATGAACATCCCTATGAGGTACAAGAAATTACTAGAGAAGATGCTGGTTCCCCATAGGGTGCTCCTCCTAAGAAAAGCCGGAGAGTTAGCAGGTCAGGGAGGCAGTAAGGTGGTGGTCGAGGTCGAGATGGTCGACTTTAACTTATGTTAATTTTACTTTATGAATTGAACTTAAGTGTGTGTTGAAACAACTTATGTATTTGATTTGGAGTCTTTGTTTCGAGTACTTTATGTTTGGTAACTCCTGTGTTTGTTGAAAATACTATGTTTTCAAGTATGCTCGTTAGAACCATGTAGTACTCCAATGCAGAAAACATTTCCCTTCCTCATACCAAGGGTCGTCATCTTCGTCTTATAGTACTTTGACGACCCTAATTGTATTTATCACTTCAACACACAGAGTCGTTAATATCCTCAAATAGAGATCTAACGACCATTTTTCCCAAAACATCCAGGAGATGGAAAGAATATTTCTGGATAGAGTCGTCAGTGTTTATAATGAAATCAATGACGACCCTTGGTTAACAAAATATATCCAGGAGGTTTGAATTTATTTGGATAGAGTCGTTAGCTTTTTCATGTCAATGACGACTGTTTGTTGGATTTAGGAGTCGTTACTCTGCTATGGATACCTGTGACGACTCTCATTTTGAAACTAGAAAGGATTTTGATTTCATTAGGAAAATAACATTACATCTATCTCGTATTACATAAGAGTTAATATGGGTATTCTTGAAGTTGATGCATCAATTGTTCGTCAATGAACCTTCTCGCTCGACGATACAATTGTATATTCTTTATGGTGAATGGAACTTAGTTTCCCCATTACGTATTATCCATAACCCATCGAAACGTTCCAGCTGAAATTAAACGAGGAATGTTATACGTTTGTAACTTTGAAGCATGATAGAAGTTGCTTCCAAAAAGGATCGATATCTTCAATAGGAATGAGCGACTTGTAACCACCAAGCTTATGTCTACACGGGAGGCCAAGCCACGTCTCAGTTGTACAATTACTGTTTATCACTTTTCCACTTGAAGCTTTCGCTCGAAATCTGTGAAATTCATCCATCATATGCTTTATTGCCCAACATGACACTTGGTGCGAAACCCCGCGTAGCAATTGTTTGTATTCCAGGTATTGCTTCAAAAAACGGTCCTTACTATACTCCATCTGAGTCACTATCTTGCTAAGATCATCCTGGGCATGCTCATGAATAACTTCCTGTACAGTAACTACCCCACCAGTGTTTTCTCGAAAAAAAAATTTCAAACGTCCATGGGACTGCTCTGCGATACTGGTGGACTCATTTTGGTAGTGTTTGTACTTATTGGTCCATGCATAAACAAACTTCTCCTTCCAAGGATTCAACCAGGTATCTTGGCAATAGTCGACCACCTTCTTATAATCCGTACTCCAAACATCGATGAACTTTTGAAAATTTGCATAGTACTTTACTTCGGTCTTCGAATGGGCCAAAAGGTCCCAATCTTTGCAGAAATCCTCCCATACATCCCCCTATTCATCAAATTGTTCCTTCGCTTTCTTTTTCTCTTCTCGCTATCTCTTTTTTTGAAAGTTTACTAAGACGCTCGTCTTCCTCCTTGGAATGTTGATTACCCTTTGCAGGATTGATCTTTTGGATTTGATTCTTGCAATTATTAAAAAGATTCTTTTGGATGTGCCACGTACAAAGAAAATGTTGAGCAAGGGGAAAAAATTGACGAGCGACACTCATGACTGCAGAATCCTTATCCGAAAATATAACCTGCGGCGTCTCTTTGCCACGGTAAATCAACCTAACTTGTTCCAAAGCCCAAACATAGTCTTCTATCTTCTTCGACGAAGTTTTGTAGACCCTCGTTGTCTTCTTCACATACTTGTAGTTCTTCCCTTTGTGACTTTCTTCCTTATCCCCCGCTCTCTCGCATACCATCTCCATTTGCTTACAATCAACGTGTTTGATTTGAACAATTACGCACATATTCTCTTTTTCCTTGGAAATAATCCATTCCTTGACCTCAGCCTTTGTTTTCCACGTCTACATTAAACAAATAACACGTTCATTATAAAACACTAATTAAACAATTTTCGTATGGATATACATTGACTCAAACAATAAAAACGTACCAAATCGGTCATATATGTTTGGGAGGTATCCAAGCCGACAGTTTCGAGGGGTTCAGGTTGAGAGCTCACCCGTACAACCAACCACAGAAAAAGAACAAAAAAATCAGTATAGGGTCGTCACTCTGTAAGATGTTAATATGACGACCCAGACAGTCGTCGTCATAATTTACAGGTGAACGACTCTTTAAGTCGTCACCCAGATTTTCTGTAGACAAACGACCCTTTTCTCGACATATGACGACTCTTTTTATAAAGTGACGACTCTACATTGATAGATATAACCAACTCTGCCCATTTTTCACCTTGAATCGTCACCTTGTATACATATAAATAACGACTCTAAGAGTCGTTCTCTGGTACATATGAAGAGTCGTTTGGTTTTAATCTTTACGGATTAACGATTCATGTTAGTGGTTGCATTTAGTTTTGAACTTAACTCAACCAAATGTGGTTGAGGAAGTTTGGTCGCTCCATTCTATATATAGAGGCCCATATCTCACATATTCCATATCAAAACCCTAATTATCAACCTCCTCTTCTCCTTCTCATTTAATTACCATTTAAGAGCAAAACAAAAGAGAAACATCATGACTCCAAAAACTAATAAGAGAATTGTGCCATTACAAGAGCTTGGAAAACAGTCACTAACCGCTTTGAAAATCTAGACAAGGACATTGATGAAACATCGGATGCTTGGTGGAACCGTGTATTCATTGTTTTTGTGGCGTTGGACGGAAATTGCAACTCAAGGTCTTTGAAACAAGTCAAGGAACGCTTCCAGAAGATACAATTCGAGTGTGATGTTTTGAAAAGAGAACTTAAGGCTGTTAGGGAAGTCTTTCCGGATATGCTGAGTGTTGTAAGAGTAAGTATTTGAACAAGAGGTAAAACTTATAAAAAGCTTTGATCGATACTAACTAAGTATATTTGTATTTTCAGTTGGGGAAGGCGTATCGCTATTATGAGGAGCTTCGTGGGGAAAAGTTTGAGCTCCATGATTGCTACTTTATCTTGGAAGGCACTAGATATAACTACGCCATATATGATTAAGTGTATAAGTGCACCTTTATTATCTATTGTATTTCATTTCCTTCAATGCAACGCTATGCGAGATTATGCCTTTTACGATTCAATGAAATGATTCTATGAAATCAAAAATTATGAGAATCTAGTGCAAGGGTCGTTACTTTATATAACTAATCAAACTAACGACTCTAAAATAAATTAGTAATTGATAGCTAGGATCGTCATTTCATATGACTACATGTATGACGACCCTAAGTGTTACTTTTTACAGAGAGTTTTGGTTTTAGAGTCGTCTATGTGTAAATAAAACAACAAAACGACTCTAAGTGACCTAGTTAAAAAGGGTCGTCAATGTTTAGCGCACTACCCTAACGATTTTTCATAACCGGGAAAAGTGGCAGGTTTGTGTCGTTATTGGTAGTGTCAATATACTGACGACCTCGGAGAGTCGTTTGGGTATACATCCCCCGACTTTGACGACCCTTTCCCTGAGTTGTTCCATAGTGTGGATGATTCGACCACTTGAAGAAACAAACAGACAAATCGAAGGGTATAAGATGTTTACCTGATTGTTTTGAGCTTGGGGTTCCTCATTTTGACTGTCGGTTCCTTCATCTTGAGCAATGGGATCTTCATTCCAACCATTGTTCATGCCTTCCTCTATCAACATCTCCTCATCAAACATCCAACCCATATCATTAGTTGAGACAATCTTACCATCAACACAATCATTGTTGTTATTTGAAGCTTCACCAATCTCATTCCCTCCACTTGAATCACTCATTTGTAAAAACCCTAGGTTTTCCTCTCAAAACTCCTCCTCTTCTTCTCAACACATAAAACACATAACACACATTTTCCACAAATTTTTTTTCCTAAAATCAGATTTTAATCTAAATACACTTACCACACTAATCAAACTAATTAATTCCTAATACTAATCATATAAGGACAGTTTTGCCATTTAGAAAATATTTTTTTAAGGGGTGACCCAAATTAGGATTGGGTGACCTTTTTTGTCCCGTAATGCATGGCCCCCAATTAGAAGTTATGGCCCCCAATTAAACTAGGAATAAAAAGTATCCCCATATGTAGGTTCTTTATTTTATAAAATCTCATATTAAACCATTTAGCCAAAATATAACCTTATTATTTTGTCCGGGTGCTTTTGGAAATTTATGCATTTTCATAAGCTTTACAAATCACCTAAAAAATCACTTTCTAACCGCAAGTATGTGCATCACAAAAATATCTTTTTCTTTCAGGAATATGTTAAAGCTTTAAAAAAAATGGGTCTTACAACCCGTATAATTACTTATTCTAGGTGATTGTAATTGTATCATTCTCGTTAACCAAATTCATAATAAAGGAATAATTTAAGAATATGTTTTAATTAGGTCTATTTTTAAGCCAAAATGAAAAAATCCAGATTCGGACAGAATAACATTTTATTTTTATTTTAAAGATAAAATTTATTTAACCAACTAGAGGATGACTACCGAGGATAAATAAGCAAATAACATAACTATTAATAAGCCACGCTTTGTATACTTCCATTATAAGTTATAACTAGACTAAGAATTTAGTAGTAGTTACTGAGATCCACTAATTCCTAGTGACTTCAAGACTAAAGTAACTTTTCTATTTTAAGAGTAATTACTAGTGATTTCAGCCAAATGATTTCCTTTCATTTCTCCTATTCTTACTAGACTTCTGAAGTCTCGTTCCAAAACGGAATATATTTGCACTAAGCTTAGTCTTCCACAGTGATACAACATTTTCCTCTTTAGAAACTACCTTGCTCTCTCTAATCAAAATCATGGTTTTCAAAACTGAAGCTTTGGTCTTCTTGGTTATTATGTTTGCCTATTCGGGTGTTCCTTTGATGGTAAATGGTGCCGTTTATACTGTCGGCGGATTTACCGGTTGGACGACAATCGGGCATTACGATTATGCCAAGTGGGCTGCTAACCAAACTTTTCAAGTCGGAGACGCCATCCGTGAGTTTCTTCTTTCAGTTTTTTTTTTTTTTTTTTTTTTTGTGTTTGTGAATTCTAGCTAGATGTTTAAATTTTGTGTGCAATGTTTCTGACATTTATTTTACATTGTGTAGGCTTCGTATTTAATCCTGCACACCATAATGTAATGGAAGTGAGCTCCTCCGACTATGAATCATGTAATGCAGAGGCCGCAACATCTATCTATATCACGGGAGACGATACAATTCCACTCACAAAAGAGGGTCACCATTACTTCATCTGTGGAGTTCCTGGTCACTGCCAAGTAGGCCAGAAGGTTGATATCCAAGTTTCGACAAAAGGGGGAGCCATGACTCCAACTATGTCACCTGCTAATTCTACTTCACCTTCGAACACAACATCTTCTGCATCTAAATATTCTTCCAAAGATCTTATTGTTTTAGTCCCGGCTCTAGTTGTTTCTGCATTTGGTTTTGCTTAGTAATGTTTGCTTCAGTTTTTTCTTTTTTCTTTTTCTTCCTAAGCATTTTGTTTAGTTTATTAAGTTTGGTTTTCTCTGCAATTAGTAGTTGCCATAAATAGAGTTTTGCAAGCATATTAAGAAAATATTAAGAAACGCAGTAAGGTATAAAGTTTGTCTTATTTACGGTTTGTTTGATAAAATATTTTCGACGTCAATTATTAAATTATTATTTCCTCCGTTTTAAAATAATAGGTCGGTTTGTGTGCATATTTATCCACAAACCAGCCTATCATTTTGAGAAGGAGATAGCACAAAACCAAAGAAAATGTTAATTGACCAATGAAAATGCTAGATTGAGTTCGTGCCAAAATCATGGGAAATGCCGTGCGTCTAGCAGTACTGGTTGACTAATTGGCTAGACCAAAAAATACCCCTTAGCCAAACTGAAACACCCCATAACCATGTTTTCCAAAATTGCTAATAAGAAGCACCGGTTTGTTTTGGGGCGTACCAAAGTATAAATAAGACAAACCAGTCATTTCCTTAAGGTTGGCACAATCCAAGCAAATTGATACCCCACTAGCAACCTTGAAATTTCCCCTAAATTATTTTAGCAAACGCGATTTTCAGGAAAGAAGTTAAACCTCAAACGCTACTTTCACTCAAAAGTTCAAAATCCGAGCCTCATCCATCCACAAGGTTAAAAAAGCAACTTCCCACCACAATTTCTCCTTAATGGCGATTTTTGCAACACTCCCAGGACTCAATCTCTTCTCTTCACCTCCATCAAACCCTAGACTCCCATCTCCATCTGATCCTACACCCAAACCCTCTCCTCCAATCCCAACTCCAAGATACCCCAAACCCCTAAAATCACAAAAATCAATCATAAAACAACCTCCAAATGAATCAACCACCACTACCAGTCCAGCTTTCAAATCCTTCCACCGCCGTACAAAATACTACAAACCCGTCTCCGACGGAGTAATTTCATCAGAAGGTGATCGTTCTGTGATTATTGGAGAATCTGGGGTATCATATTTGTTGCCTGGAGCTCCATTTGAGTTTCAATTTAGTTACTCTGAGACACCTAAAGTGAAACCACTGGCTATTCGTGAACCGGCATTTTTGCCATTTGCGCCACCCACAATGCCCAGGCCGTGGACTGGGAAAGCTCCGTTGAAGAAATCGAAGAAGAATATACCATTGTTCGATTCGTTTAATCCGCCACCAGTGGGAATGAAGGGTGTTAAGCAGGTTGAAATGCCGGGGCCGTTTCCACTTGGGAGGTTTCCGAAGGAGGGGATGACGAGAGAGGAGATTCTGGGGGAGAGATTGACGAAAGAGGAGGTTAGGATGTTGGTTAAGCCTCATTTGTCTCACAATCGGCAAGTTAATCTCGGTAAGGGTTTAATTTCATTGGACATTTTTCGAATTATGTTATAGAGTATCATAATGAGTACACAATCTACTAGAAAATCTTATTGGGTCCTGACTGCCCGGCCGTGTCTGTTCATTGGAATCGCTACTGCATTGTTGCCTTGTCATCTAGTATGTGTATGATACTTCAATAGGTGTTTCATTTGTGTAGTGATTTCGTAGTTGGGGTTCTTTTGCAGGGAGGGATGGATTGACACATAATATGTTGGAGTTAATCCATGAGCACTGGAAGAGGCAAAGGATTTGTAAGGTTCGGTGTAGAGGTGTGCCGACTGTTGATATGGACAATGTCTGCTATCATCTCGAGGTTGGACCATTTGTTTTTTGTTTGATCTTATTGGCATGTGTTTGCTGCGCTTTGCTCAAGTATGAATGCTAATGCCAGGAAAAGACGGGTGGAAAGATAATTCATCGGGTTGGTGGTGTTCTGTATCTTTTCCGTGGAAGAAATTATAACTATCGTACTCGTCCACAATACCCTGTAATGTTATGGAAACCAGCCACTCCTGTTTATCCGAAACTCATCCAGGAAGCTCCAGAAGGTTTGACCAAATTTGAGGCCGCTGACATGATAAAGAAAGGGAAGAATCTGCTACCAATTTGTAAACTAGGTAAACATTTGTCTCTTGTTTGAAGCATGTTCTTTTATCCTTACATCCGTTCATCAGTAAATGCATAAAAATTACATTATTTCCCATTTGATATTGAGATAGAGATTGTTTACAGGCCAATTCACTGAAATCTGAATGCATAGATAGATACTGTGGAGGCACGTAGACAAAAACTAGAAAATAACATGGATGAGGTTACACTAGTTTCTAGGTTACTTTGCTTTTTGCGGCTATGAAACCAATTATCCACACTTAGTGCTACCGGCATTCATGTAGTGAGTTCCACTGCTGGTGTTTATTCATCCCCTTTGTGACAATATGACTATTCTAGTATTCTGGTATGCAGGTTTCTGGCTTGTTAGAAATAATGCAAAATTTTCCTTAAGATAGCTCTATAAAGAGTATCTAGTCCAGTTTATGTAGCTACGGCTAATCTCTTCTTTCTAAACACAGCCAAAAATGGAATTTACATGAACCTTGTAAAGGATGTCAGGGATGCTTTTGAGGAAAGCCCATTGGTGAAGATTGACTGCCGAGGAATGCATGCAAGTGATTATAAGAAGATAGGTGCAAAGCTTAAGGTCCGTGTATTTAGTTCTGATACAGGAAGACCTACAAACCTAAAAGTTTAGTTCATATTTGGCCTGGGGTTTACACTCTCCTGATGTTATTTACTGATGGTTTGCTGATAACAGGAGTTGGTACCTTGTGTTCTCTTGTCTTTCGATGACGAGCAAATATTGACATGGAGGGGCGAAGAATGGAAATCTATGTATCCTGAAGCTCCACCTACAGTCCCTGTCAGTAATCACTCCAATGATAGTGCTTCCTTAAATTCAGGTAATTTGGAGATGACTAAGGCATTAATTTACTAAATTTCACTTATTCTCGAATTCTGGAATGAACAAACGTCAATTTCCTTCTGCGGGAGATGAACTAATCTGAGAATCTACCTTAAAGACAACCTTCAGTACAGTTCTTACTAGTAAAATGCAAGGGTGTTGTTCACGTATAACGTCGCTGGAGCCAAACGGTTGGCACAGCAGAAATTGAACCCGTAACATATAGCAGGCAGTCTGACTATTAACATTGTAGATACATTGATCACAATTATGTTTCTTTTGCTAGATGAATTTTGGTCTTAGAATGGTTTCTTATAACATTGTGTTATGTCTGTAAGTTGGTTTCATCTCTTACAACTCAGTGTGTGGTTTTCTTGAAAATTTTCAGGAGAGTTGCATAGCGCAAACGAAAGACTAGTCCCTGAGTTGGAAATCTCTAGCCCAAAATTTCTGTCAAGATGGAAGAGGGCAATAGAGTCAAGCAAGGCATTATTACTGGATGAAATTGAACTTGGGCCAGATGAGCTTTTAGAGAAGGTTGAGGCATTTGCAGTCACATTACAGGCTGCAGAGCACTCTTATCCTGCATTAATAGTGTCAAGCGGGGAAAGTGCTGGTATAGTAAACACAGATGATGAAGATGGACCCACTCTGAGCGATGATGAAGATGACGACAGTGAATTTGGTTATGGGGATCAAGATTACTCCTTTGAAGAATTAGAGTCATCAATCCCTAAAGGATCATTGCCAGTGGACGTGATTGTGGAGCAACTAACTTTAGAATAACTGCGAGAATACTGTATATGATGTTAGTATCAGTATATAAAAAGAAATCTGTAAAGAATGTTCACGTTTTTCAGTGAAAGAAAGCTTCATTAACTAGCACCACACTTCTTGCAGCATATGGACCATGAGTTATATGGTTTGAAACTTTAGCGAACTTGTCTGGGTACTGGATGGGTTATCAAATTTACACAATTACAGTCACAAATCAACAACACAGAACGTTCTTCTGAAGTAATCCGGTTATGGGTGGACTGCTTTGTAATTGCAGGGTTATGAATGACACTCTGGATGGCCATCATAACCATAACTGTCTTGCAGGGCAGCATGTTCATGAGTTATCCATCCCCATGTACTTCATTCATGACCAGAACTGTTAAGGTAAAAAATCTAACTTGCAAACAGTCGAATAAAAAGAAACAAGACTCCGAGACACATAACAATAACTGCCCTCTACTGTAGAGATTTCTTTGCAACAGAACAGAATACATACTCAGGGATAATAGAAGAACAAATACTTCTTTCCTACCCCCTTACTTGACAAAAGTTCAAATCCCATTTATCTTGCTCTTTTTCCACCATAGAAAGGAAACAGAAAATCACAAAACAAAACAGAAACATAACTAATCATAAGTAGGTAAAAGTACAACATTTGGGCAGTTCTTCATTTTTTCCACTAGAACCAGGCAGCGGGGAAGAGATTATTATCAGGGTAGCCAACGACAAAGAAGTAAAGAGATTATGCACTCATCAATCACATTATGTTTCTTCCTAAGCTTGGGGTTTGTCCCACTTGAGTGGCTTGACAACCTCCCATGTGAAGTCAGGGTCATCCCTTCCGAAGTGACCGTAAGCAGCTGTCTTCAAGAACCTGCTGTTTCCACCTCTCTTGAGGTCAAGGTGGATGGAGATCATACCTGGCCTGAAGTCGAAGGTTTCCTTCACAATCTGAAGAATTACCTTGTCTGGAATTTTACCTGTACCATATGTGTCGACAAACACTGATAATGGCTCTGGAACACCAATGGCATATGATACCTGAACAATGCACCTCCTAGCAAGTCCGTTGGCAACAATGCTCTTGGCTGCCTGCCTGACGATGTATGCTCCACTCCTGTCCACCTTGGTTGGATCCTTTCCTGAGAAAGCACCGCCTCCGTGGGCTCCCCAACCTCCATAAGTATCAATGATGATCTTCCTGCCAGTAAGACCAGCATCACCATGAGGACCACCAATGACGAAACGACCTGATGGGTTAAGGTGGAAGATGGTCTTCTCGTCTAGGTACTTCTCTGGGATAACAGGCTTGATCACATGCTCCTTAAGATCAGCAGCAATCTCATCATTGGTCACAGTTTCATCGTGCTGAGTTGAGATAAGGACAGTGTGTACTCGGAGAGGAACCATGGCACCAGCTTCATTGTGGTACTCCACAGTGACTTGGGTCTTTCCATCAGGTCTCAACCAGGCACAGGTACCATTCTTACGCACTTCAGTCAGTTTAGCACCAAGCTTAGTTGCCAGCACATGACTCAAAGGCATCAACTCGGGAGTCTCATCTGTAGCATATCCAAACATATGACCTTGATCACCAGCACCAATCTCCTCTGGCCTCTTAGTCAAATGCCCGTGCACACCTTGTGCAATGTCAGGACTCTGTTGTTCAATGTTCACCAAAACCTTACAGTTATCAGCATCAAGACCTACATCGTCAGATACGAAACCGATAGCACGGCAAGTATCACGAACAATCTTCTCGTAATCAACATTGGCTTTAGTTGTAATCTCTCCGAAAACCATAACCATGTTTGTTTTGGTGCAGGTTTCACAAGCAACCTTGCTATCAGGGTCCTGTTCAAGGCAGGCATCTAGTACTGCATCCGAGATCTGATCACATAGCTTGTCGGGATGTCCCTCGTTCACTGATTCGGAGGTGAATAGAAATGTCTCCATCTTTAATACTACACCAAAATCACAAAAATTAGCAAATCAATTAATACAGAAAATCCATTTTAATGCCTCAAAAAAAAAAATTAAAATAAATAAATAATCCATTTTCAAACAAATAACCACATAAATATGTATATATCAATTTGTTCAATCACATAAATATGTCTATATCAATTTGTTCAACATCTACCGAAATTACCCTCACACTTCACAAAATTACGATTATGTCCCTAAATCAGAGCTCATCAGATCAAACTGAGTCTCAACCATCAAACCTAGGATAACCTCATGTGCAATCACACTAGTTAAAAACATAACCTTAAATCAATCAATCTAATCAAACATAGGATAAGATCCACAAAACTGTCTTAAATGACATTAATACCCTCATTTTTTGCCATTTTTTTTCCTGCTAAATCCAGTAGTTAAACTAAAAATGAACTAAAAGTCTCCATTACTAGGACTGAAAATCGACTGGATCTCAAGATTTTCAAGCAACTAATCATTTAAAAAAATGAACAATAAAACAATTAAACAAACTTTGAGAGATGTTCCAACGAGAAAGAAACAATAAGATCTAGCATGAAAGATTGAAGAAGAAGGACTAACCTGAGGGGGGCTGGCGAGAGTGAAACCCTAAAAGCTTCTGTGATAAAATGGAGGGGAGGAGGATTTTTGTGCTGTTCTGTGGAACTCTCTACGAGTTTTGATGCTAGTATTGGGGTTTCTATTTATAGACGAAAGAATGTAGCCGAAAACATTTTAATAGTCCTAGATTTTCTTTTGGGGTTTTAGGATCATTGAATCGACGGTTGGTGTTTTATGTTAATCCGGATCTCCATCTCTAAATCGACGGACGGTAGGTTTCTGGTGGAGTCGGTGAAGACAGGGAACTAGCCAACTAGGAGTCTAGGAACGTCTCTTTTTTTCAAAGGGATTTCTATGTGTTCGGTTTTGACCGGTGAAAACAAGTCATTCACCAACCCATCCATTTTTTGTTAGCTAACATGTATGGCTGGCTCGGCTGAAAAGTTGAGTGTGAACTTGTACGATTTTTTATTTTGAATTTTTTTTTTTCCGAAGCATGAATAATATTAAATATAACTTAAGAAAGAAAGGGATTATATAGTCCTAGATCTGGAAATTTCCTGTTAAACTGTTATTCGTAATTCGTGTATATTCTTTTTTCCTTGATGTATAGAACCTCGTATATTTAGGGACGACCCAAAAGATAAAATAGGATCACCCAAACCTAAAATGTAGCTATTTCTTATTTCCCGTTTTTTTAATGTCCAAACTATCCTTTACAATCGGTAGATAATTTTATAATCGGGAAGTTAATCCACAATCGGGAGTCAATTTAGTTTATATAACTTCCGAATATAAAGTATATTCCCAAAATAAAATCCTCTATCTTTTGAATTTTGATTGCTATAATCGGTAGTAAATAAAGTTATCTTGATTCCATATTAAAAGATTAAAGTAGACCTTTGGCAAAAATGGTACCATAATCGGTAGTGAATTTAGTTCATATAATTACCGAATATAGAGTAGCCCCAAAATGAGATTTTGCAAAAATTCTCTAGGGTTATTTTGCGTTTCCTCTCCTCCCAAGATAGCTAATTAGCGTTTCCTCCCCAAAAAGATTCAAATTAGCGTTTCCTCCCCTCGTCAAGTATTCCGTCCATTTTCCTGTTAGCTGAGTCAGCAAAAGTGTACACGTGGAAAAGATAAACACATGTCAATTGAAATACCCGGAATACCCTCTTATACTAATATGACCTGCCGGAGGTAGCTAAAGTCAAAACAATCAACGGTGAAGTTTTACGATCAATGGTTTAGGCATTTATACAAACACCTTCCGTGTGTGACTTCAGTAGTGAAGAAAACTTCCCATTTGATTTCCAAACATTTCTCTATATCCTTCGCTGCAGAATTCTCCAACCATATAACTGCAAAACCATTTAAACTATAACGGCATCAACCGATTCATCTTCCATACATCGTTGATTTCCAGGGACAACATAAAAGTTCTTCCCCGTTTGTTCATGGCTTTGATTCATGGCAGCGAGTTCCTTCAATCACCCAAGAACTAAAGATAGCAGCAAAAACTCTCCCTTCATCTCCCTTCATCTATCTCTTATTCCCTATCTCTTTTTCCCTGTTTTTTGTGATAAAAATGATGCCTGACAAGTATGTTTATGAATTCTATGTCACTGGGATGAGAGATACAAGATCATTGAGCCACTCACCCCCTTCTGCAATGATTTTTCCTAACATTCATCTATACCAACAACTCAAACTTTCTTTCATTCAGCATAACATCACCTCCAGTGTCCTCAACAACATCTAGTTTTTGTTATTTCCCGTAATCCCAACATCAAATGCACTCCAGAAATTTACCAATCTGCATCAACTCATCAGCACACAACACCATCGAAGCTCTATAACTGCAATCATACAAACCCCTATAGAAATTCGATTAGAACCCATCTAATTAATAGCAACAACAACTTGAATTCCTCTTCTTCTTCTTTTCTTAATTCAAAACTAAAGCCTAATTTGTTTCTTCCATCTCCTCCATAACAGTAGCAGGCTCTCTTCATTCATTCACGGATTTAATTGTAATCGAGACAAACTTTCATTCCTGCAGCTCAACTCTAGAACCTCTTGTAATTTCTAATTTCTTCACCATCTTCTCAATCAGTATCACCGGAACAGCATCAAACCATCCCTTTCTCCCATTAGATTTCAGAAAGAAACGATTAGAACCCTAGATTTTGAGATAAACCCCAACTTGGATATTAATCTCATAGATAAAAAAACATAGAAATTACCAGATTTGTTCCCTTACAGTTGATCTATCTTTTTTTTCTCATCATCAATCTTAGCTAATTTCTCATCTTGTACCTATTTTGACTTTTCAAAGCTACGTTTTCACCACCTGGTGAATTAATAAATGAAACTCATTTCTCGCAGGATGTCGAGACCTAGTATAACTTCAATTCTCTGATATGGAAATCTAATGAGGTGCTAATAAGAACCAAAGGATTATTGAAACTTTAATGTGAACGAAGAAGACGAGGTTATTTTGGACAATTTGTTAAAAAGATTTTTATTTCTGCCACACGTGCACTTGGCACTCAGCTAACAGGAAAATTGACGGAATATTTGACGAGAGGAGGAAACACTAATTTGAATCTTTTTGGGGAGGAAACGCTAATTAGCGATCTTGGGAGGGGAGGAAACACAAAATAACCCAATTCTCTATTTTTTGAATTTTGGTTGAGCCTATAATCGGTAGGAAATGAAGTTATCCTTACTTCCAATTATACAGTAGACCTATTTACCGAAATCCTACCATAATCGGTAGTCAATATAGTTCATATAACTACCGAATATAGAGTAGCCCCAAAATGAGATTTTCCCAAAATCCTCTATTTTTTGAATTTTGGTTGAGCCTATAATCGGTAGTTATATGAAGTTATCCTGACTTCCGATTATACAATGGACCTCTTTACCGAAATCCCACCATAATCGGTAGTCAAGATAGTTCTTTTAACTACCGAATATAGAGTAGCCCCAAATTTTATTTTTGCCGAAATCTCAATTTTTTGAATTTTGGTTGAGCCTATAATCGGTAATAAATGGAGTTATCCTGACTTCCGATTATACAGTGGACCTCTTTACGGAAATCCTACCATGATCGGTAGTCAAGATAGTTCATATAACTACCGAATATAGAGTAGCCCCAAAAAAATTTTTTTCCGAAATCTCAATTATTTTTCGAATTTGGTGACTCGAATAATCCGTAGGTTAATAAGTTAACCTTACGTCCGATTATAAAGTTGCCCCAAACTTTGTTTTTGCCGAAATCACCAATTTTTCGAATTTGGAAACAACAATAATCGGAAGTTAAATAAGGAACCTTAATCTCCGACTATTAAGGAGCCCCAAATTTTGTTTTTGCCAAAATCTCAATTTTTTTCGAATTTGGAAACTAGAATAATCGGTAGTTTATGAAGTCATTTATGAACTTCACATATCTACCGATTGCTAACGGCCACAAGATTGATAATACTTATAATCGGCAGATAATACCACTTACAAAGCTACCGATTGTGTAAGGGTTCTTAGGTAATCTCCGCAAATTTAGACATCCCTTAGCCTTGTATATGGGTTGGGAATAAAAAAGTCGCCCCTAATTCTTTTGGGGTCGCCCCTAAAAATGCCAGGATATAGAACGGTGGTTCCTAGACTATATTTAAAATTCTTTAAATAGAAGCCGATTTGTTAATTATGTGATTCGAACCCCTATCTCCTTAGTAAGGATATGAGGACCATCCAGGACCATCCGCTGCATGGTTTGGTAAACCATCAGAACTAATTAAGAATGACTTTTTTCGAAAGGATACCTATATTTTCGATTTCGACTGGCGAAAATAAGTCATTCACCAACTCATCCAGTTTTGTTTAGCTAACATGTATGTTTCGGGCAGAAAGGTTAGTAAAAACTCCTACGACTTTTAAAGTAGAGTGTGAAATGAATTTTGCACCCAAAATTGAGTTACAAATCTTTCGTTAACCCTGTTGGCAGAGCCCAGATTGCAGAACTGCAAAAATCTTTCGTTATGACCCTTTGGTACCAACCCAAACAAATAGTTGGCAGAGCCCAGATTGTGGAACTGTAAAAATCAACTTAGCTACAAATTGGAACCAAAAAACTAACACGCTAACTATAGCTATGATTCTAAGAAATACTTTGGGCTATTGTAGGGAGGTGCGAACCATGGAAATCACGAATCTGAATAAGAATGTTGGAGAGGTGTTAGCAGCACCTGAGGCGTGGAAATGGGGATTACAATTTCAAGCTTCCACTATCAACATTGAAGCTCACAACACCAATCTGGTCAGACTCCTCCAAGGTCTTCAAAGAAGTATGGACTGACGAGCAAAAGCTATCTGGGAAGATAGAATTTCAAATTTTTTGGTTGCTCTTTCTTCTTCAAAACTATTTACTTATGTTTCGACTAGAAAATTAGCAAACCGGGCAGCAAACGATTTATTTTCCAACATTAATAATAATGTGGGTGTTAGATTAGTGGTGGATACTGAAATTTATATACTCCCTCCGTCCCAAATTGGATGAGCTATTTGGTTTTAAATTTTGTCCCATAAATAGATGAGCTATCTTACTAATCAAGGGGATATAATTTAAAATTACCCTTTTGATTGATTATTGTTACTATAATAAATATGTATAATTTGATAGCATGTTTATTCGTTACGTAGGTGTTTTAAAATGCTTTTCAACGGTATAAAGTTTTCGAAAAACCGTGGTATAGTTTAAGAGATAAATCATTTATAAGTTTTACTAGTTATTATCCATGAGGATATAATTGTAAAAAATACTTAAACATACTCCTCTTTTCTCCTTGCCGTAAGAATTGTGCAAACTACAACTAGCTCATCTAATTTGGGACGGAGGAAATAAAACATAAGATTTTCTATTACCATGATTAAATTTAAATGAGATCTTAAATTATTTATTACCCGGCTAAGCAAGTTACGTAAAATTTAATACAATAATATCTTGTCAAAATTTATATCACCTCGACCGGTCAGATTTTTCTTTTTCATTGCTAAGTGGGTAATTGTACACTCGAACAAAAGTCACTGGATTTATGATTTGTTTTTTTTTTCTTTTTGTTTTTGAAGCATGATTACGGTTTGTTATCATTCTTTGGATTACGCATTCAGCGAATTCGATTGGATTATTTAAATATTAAAAGATAGAACAAAGAACATTTTGTTTTTAGTTTTTTAACATGAAACCCGACCATTCGAAACGAAGAAAACGAAACAAATATAAGAAGAAGATAAGCTAAAGAAAGACTAGTTTCTGGCAGGATTCCCGAGTGTGGTGATGCTCATTTTTTCCATTTTGATCAACATTTCGTGATTAACGTAAACACTATTGTCCATAATGACAACATAAAGCGTCTCTTTGTACTACTCGTATTATTTAATTCAATGAGAAATCTCGTGGAGTGATTTTATTCTTTAATCGAAGAACGAATCAAAAAAGAAAAGATAGGAGCCACAGGACGTCGGGCCGAGAGACTCAGCTACACTTAGCCAAAGCTGAACCACGGCTGCAATGTCAACGTATTGGGAAAGAGCAGTCATTTGAAATTTTGTTAGGTGGCACAAATAAGATGGGGTAACTGACACGTGGCGGTCGTAGCGGGGTTGGTCGCCAACAAAATTGATGGAAAGAGGAAGGCAAACTAAAAGGTTGGTGTGAGCCAGGCCGAATGAAGAGGAGATTCTCGCAGAGTTTCATGAAAGATTACTTTATGGCAACAACCAGCACCATTTTTGATGTAATAACTCTTCTTCTTTTTCCTTTTGGGGGTACAATCGGTGCAAGGTGGGTGCCCACTGTAATAAGGTTGGTTATACTCTGTGAACATGAACGATGGCTGTCACTTAAGCGAAGATTAGACGGATTGCGGGAACATATTTTTTTTTGAAATTCCGCATTTTGTCACATGCTTAAGTAAAACAAAATGATTTTTTTAATAAAGGTTGATTATATTAACTTTTAATTTTGGAAAAATAATTTATTCGTTTTGGGTACAAAAGCAGAAAGATCTTATCCATAGTCCGTAGTAATACGTGTGCAACGAGAAAGGAAACCACAAAGTTTAAGAAGGTAGTGGAATGAACTGAGAATCGAATATAGGGCGTAGAACATGCATGGCTCGTGGGGTGGAAAGCAGAATCAAGGCATTCCGAGACACCCTTCACGTGGGTTGTCGTTTCTCTCTCGCACTACTTGTCGCCCAACACACCACGCAACTTTTTTTTCCGGAAAAGAGATAAACCTCGTATATATATATATATATATATATATATATATACCGGGTATCATCCCGGTCTACGGCCGGGCTCAACCTTTTTCGTTTTCGTTTAGTTGTTTGATCGGCTGGTCCGTATTTTACCAAAAAAAATTTAATCATTCACAAAACTAATTAGATTATAACGGTCAAACATCGAGCTTATAAGTTAGTTCGGACTTGCGTTCCTAGTATTTGTGGTTGTGTCAAATTAGTCGGGGCGTACAGTCCCGGCCATGATCCCTTGAGGATATCATAGTATTTTGTTGATCGGGTCAAATTAGCCGGGGCCGTGGTCCCTTGAGAATACTATAGTATTTTGTTGGTCAGGTCAAATTAGCCGGGGCTTACAGCCCCGAGCGTGGCCCTTAAACATTCCCTAATGTTTTGTTGGTCGGGGTTGTGACCCTTAAACCTCGCACATAAATCTTTACCATGTTTTTTTATTTTATTTGTTTTTTAAAAGTAGCTTTCAGATTAGTTGAGGCTAACTTAAATTTTCTTGAGAAAGTTATGGTACAAATCATTATGTTTATTGGATGATTGAACGTTCGATGGACCAGAGTATATCTGGTGTATACGAATAATCTTCATGGAGGGTCATCCACCAAACATAAGCCAAACAGACCCTTAGCCATATGTTTTCCGTGAAGATGTATTAGTAAGGAGATATTTGGTTGCATTAAACATAAAACCTCTTACGCAATTCACTCCTCTTCCTCTATTAGGTTTTATTTCTTCTCCTTTCCTCTTTAGACCAATTTTTTTTTAAATCATCAGCTCTGTTTTCTTTTATTTCACCGTATCCATCCTTTAAATCATCCATAATAATAACTTAGTATTAATAACTCAGTATTATTATGAATAAAGAGATGAAGTTAAGAATTAGAAGTCGTTAATGGAGGGGAAGAACTATACATAGAAGACCATCTGTTGGTGAAACCGTTAAAGAATGATGCTCTTCTGTTCTATAAATACATCTACTTAGTGTTAGCCTATATTAACGGAAACTTAGTCAAATTAAGAAATCCAAGGATCTGACGCCGTTAAATAATCTTTAGAATCATATTTTTATTAGGTAGCCAAGGGATCGGGCGGACGTCTATATAGGACATATAACCGATCAATCTCCATCGTGGGATGAAGATGGTCGGATTTGTAAGGCTACACACACACCACTTCTTTTTATAATATATATATATATATATATATATTATAAAAAGAAATGTTGTGTGTGTAGCCTGATAAATCCGACCATCGATTTCGTCATCCCACGGCGTGGATCGATTCGCTATATGTTCTATATAGACGTCCGTCGGATTGTTGGGTTTCTTGATTTGACTATGCTTCCATAATAAGATGTCTTGACCATTATATATCGGGAAAAAAATACCACGTTACTACGTTTCCTAATAAAAATATGGGAGAATGATATATTCCAATTTCCTTATCTGACTACGTTTTGAGAGATACTTACGTTTCATCTACAATGGAAAACAAAAAACAAAAAAGGAAACCAATGCAAAAAAATTCGCAAATTTTTTTTTCAAAAAAAATGTAGACAGCCATAGGACATTAGCACAATATCACAGTATCTATATATGTACTAGGTATCAAGTTAAACTAACTAAGTTATGGTAAGGTAAAGTAAGGAATTGGGAAAAGTTGTTGGGCAGAAAGCTTCACTCGGGTGCAACCTGGTGCTTCATTCTCTTCCTTTCGCAGCAAATTAAGACAAAGCAAAAAGAAAATGTTACCAAATAGACACGAACTCAAAAACACGAATAGCACCCCATGAAATCATCTCTTGTAAATTAAATACCCAATGACATAATTTAATTTGCAATTTAAAGAAAGCCCGAGGAGCAAGCATAAAACCTTGCCCAAAAACATAAAAAATGAACAACCTAAAAGTTTAACTCGGTCAATCAGACCTTTGAGGATGCAAATGTACAAATTGCTGAATGGAGACAAAGTTGTACAACAAAATGGACAAACAAACTCGGTGTAGTTTACTAATATTCTGTGTACAATTTTAGAACCATGTATAGAGATATTAGATTCACGCATATTACAAATTAACCTTGGGACAGATCCAAACATTGACTTTGGCCATTCTGCCGCTTGGACCGTTAGTTCGCGAAATGTACATCCGTCGGTTGTATATATGACGGGGATTTTATTATTTTGGACGTTCGGGATTGATGCCTATAAGAATATATGACTTTGAAGTAATAATAAGGTTGTTATAAAAATAAGTGATGTTTGTCTTGGGTAATAGACGACCCTTGATTTCGGCAATCCGACGGCTGAGAAAGATAGTTGGCGAGATTTCTATCCATCCGTCCGTTTTAGACATATAATTTTGAGAGATATTTACGTCCGTCGGTTCGTGAGATGATCTTCTTTTAATATTTTGTTTTAGACGGCAGGGATTATGCCCCGGCCCGGTGCAAAACGAGACTCAACATTTCTTAATGCGTGTCGGTTTCCTTGAAAGTTTTCATGCACTAACTATAAATATCCTTTATGATTTTACCCAAAAAAAAAAACAAATATTAATTTGAAGACTCTATAGATTTACCTAATCACATCTAATTTTAATGCGGATATCATATTTTCTGATTTTCTACGGCCCCGGCCCCGTCCGGCTACTATGACCCGCCTAATTGAACACGCTATTATGACCTGACTAACTAACACGGTATAATATGACACGACCAACTAAATATCAGGACCGTTGTGGTATTGACCGGACTAACTAAATATACTCCCGACTATTATTGATGGACTAAAATATGGGAAGACACTGCCCGACCGACCAAACAATAAACAAAACTCTAAAAGGTTGAGCCCCGGCCTACGTATATATACACTGATAATAATACTCGAATTCAAGATCGGGATCGTTTACAGAACCGACCAAGCGGCATTTAACAGTTACATCGTTTACTGGACTGACAAGGGGGCATTTACAAATATTTCATACACACGAATAAGGGTGCACAGGAACCGAGCCGAAAACCCGAACCGACCCGGAACCGGCGGAACCGTACCTGTTTTTGTACCGAACCGAGGAAGAGGGTACAGGTACCGGTCCAAAAAATAGGAACCGAGGCTGATGAGGTACAGGTACACGGTCCTGCCTAAGTCCCGTGCCGTCCCGGACCGAATATACCGAAAAATTCTATCCATCAGATTTAGAAGTAGCAAACTAATAATAGCCATTAGATTTAGGGGGTATATATATAGAACATAAGGCTAGGGTTTTTTAGTTTCTTCTTTCTTTTTTCCGTCTCTCTCAGAGAAGGAGAAGAACTCCATTAGAGTTACAAGGAAGATTTTTATTCTGAATCTTCTCTTATCCATTAGACTTCAACTCCACGAACACCAGTTACACTTACACCACCTCTAGATCGAGAAGAAGAAGGAGAAATTGTTAACCTCAAGGGTAAGTTTTTTTGCTTTTTTTCTCTCCAATTTTACTGATTCTTTATTTATTGTGTTTTATTGTGATTCACAGAACTTGATTCGTTATTTTTATTGTGATTTTTGATGGCCAATTGCTTGGAATTGAATTAATTTAATTTAGGGTTTGATATAGGGTTATATCACGCCAAGGAGAAGACTAAGGGAAAGGATTCAAGGAACCATCCACCTCAGAAATTGTTAATCAAGGGTAAGTTCATCAAAATCTCTCATTCATTCCTGTGAAATCTTCTTCTGTTTCTGTGAAATCTCTCATTTTTGTAGGGTATTTATGTTTGTTTGATCCTCGGATTTCTAATTCAGTGACTTGAGATGCTAATTAAAAAATTTATGTGAAAATTCATTAAACCATATTGTAATGGAATTCAGAATATCTAAAATTTGTTTACCTGTGCTGTGTAGGGTTTCTTTGGTTTGATTTAGGTTTGGTTGGGGAACTGTATATGACTTTATTTAGCTTGAGATTTGTAAATGAATTTAACTTGTCTATTTTAAGGATATAAGTGGAGTGTGCTCTATGCTATGAGCAATGTATTTTAGAGCCTTTAAATCCAACTTTATAACAACAACAAGGATCTTGATGTTTTCCTTTTGTTAAAGGAAATGGTCAGGTATACAAAGCAACATAATCTTTATGTGCCCATATAATTATAATTATAATAGTGTTGCTCAGATAAATCTTTTCTTGTAAATTTGGGGAAGCCATTTTTTGTAGATTTCGTGACTTTGTTATGTTATGCATCTAGTAAATTATGTAGGTCCTAAGTGGATTGTGTACATCATTTGCATTTGTAGGTCCTAACTCCTAAGTAGATTTTTTATGTAAAATTTTCATTTATTTTCTTTTCAAGTTGCATCATGTCCATTTTTGCTTTATTAGAATTGTGTCTGTAGTTAACACTTGTATTATCTAGTGTAGCTTTGTTATATTTGTAGTAAAAAGTTGTCGCCACTAAATAATTCGTTGTTAGTAATAGCTTTAAGGTACTTACTTACTTTTTTTGTATATATATATATATATATATATATATATATATATATATATATATATATATATATATTTCTGTGAACTGTCTTTTTTTTCTTGAGCTTATAAGGTGCTTGCGAATCTGCTGTACAAGCCAAGGAGGAAGAAAAAAAGAGATTAGTAATTGTTTCTACTCGCGGTTTAGTGCCGGCGGTAAGTTTCTTGAAACAATAATGTGAAATGATGCTTTTGTGATAGATTTTTACTATGGTTGCTTACTGAAACTTCTGCTTTGCTTTGTATCATTCACTCCCTGCAAATATGGTGTGTGCAAATTTGGAAACCATGACTCTCTCATTCCTTATCTGACTTGTGCATTTGTTTGATGTTCTAGTTGCTCTTACTGATTCATGAACATGTGTGTAGTTTGGCACTTTGGCTTGTAATCTTCTTATGTATTTTATATGCAAATGGCATCCTGAATCTGCAAAGTGATAATGGTTGTTGTTGTTGTGGATTGTGAATCGAAATCATGTTTGAATTGGTGCCTGTTTCAGTTTATTCCATTAGTGTTAAGCATTTCTGTTTGCAGTATCTTGTACTTCGTTGGTCTTTTATGTATTAAACTGTAAACTCTTCTTCAGATTTTCAAATTTGCATTTTATAGAAATGCTTGCTCATTTTTCTTTCATTTTGCTCATATATTTCTGAGTTGGGTAATTGGTGTGTTCTTATATACTTAAAAATGTTTTTTTTAGTTCAAATTACTTACTAACTGCTATTATTTTTTTTTTGCAGAGTTCCACTGGTTCTATCATAGCCACCACCAGTGCTGCCATGGAGTTGGAATAGCCGAATAGTCATCTTTTCTTTGCAATGTCCTTCTTTTCTTCATTCAAATTACTTAAGAGTCTTAAGACTATTGTCTGTAATTGTGTATGTCTATGTGTTGCAGCTACTTTCTACTTGCTATGTATTTAGCTTTGGATTGTTAATATTACATCTATCTTCGATTATAAAGAACAAGAATTTTTTTTACAAAAGTACCGACTGATACCGGAACCGTACCTGGTACCGTACGTGTACCGAATTGTACCGGAACCGAGGTACAAGGTACAGGTACCGGTCCAAAATTTTGGAACCGAGGCTAGGGAGGTACAGGTACTCGGCCTCCGCAAGAACCGAGCCGAACCGTACCGTGTGCACCCTTACACACGAACGCAATCAAGCCACTTAACAACATTGTTATAAGACATATTCCGATAAAGAATCCTAACCATTTAATTGGATTTTCTAAGTAACAGAACTAGTTTAAATGACCTAATTTGGACTAACAGTAACTTGTCCAAAACATATAGCAAATTTACGATCAGTAGAGATGTTAGGATGATAGGATCCTAAGATCCAACCATTTCTCAAGTGTTTTTTTAAAGAGTTATTTTGTAAAAGGGTCATATATTTTTGGTCATATTAGGGTCTGGGTCGTAAAACATGTCATTGATGTATTTGGGTCGTAGAATAACTTTGACCGTGAGAATAACTGTTAACTGGATATTTTTATTTTCCCACACACCCTGACCATCAGTCAACTGTTATTGACGTATTACATTTTGTTGAAGCGTTCCACTATTTCTTCCTCTGGCATCATCTTCCATTTCTGAACCTAATCAAAACAACATAAATTATCTAAAATTTCAAACCCTCGCATCATTTCATAATACTCATATGTTTTGATTAATCAATTGTATGACAAGAATGGAAATCTTTAAATGCCAAATGCCCGTTAATCGGATTAAGATCATTGAATTTTTAGATGCGGCATTAGTACTGAATCCTGATACCTAAATTAATCCCCACTTCCAACGTTTACATCATAGTACCGAATCTGTATTGAAGGTTACACCAATTCAAATTAGAACCCCAAAACTATTTAATTGGGTTTACAACTAGCTAATAAAAAGAACCCAGTCAGTTTGCATCATACATTAAAATTTACCTGCGAAGAAGTGAATTTACACAATCAATACACCCATTTCGTAGAGAAAAGGCAAGAAATCAAGAGATGGGCATGATTTTGTCACACAAGTTTTGCAAGGATTTTAACCTAATAATGAAAGAATCAACGTCACTCACTGATATTATTGAAATCAAATCAAAAAAAGATAAAGAAGTTATTTCAAGTTCCAACAGAGGCTTAGGGTTTTCGTTGTGGATATTGGTGATGTAGATGGTTCTGTGAAATCGATGTGCTCTGGCGAAGAAGATGGAAAAGAAATAAATCTCGGTTTCCATCAAAAAAAAAATAAAAAAAATAAAATAAACTTAGTCACCACCCTTACACATCAACTATATGTTTTACGACCCAGACTCTAATTTAATCATAAACATACGACCCTTTTACAAAATATTTCTTTTCTAAAATTATGGTAAAACATATGATAAGGGTATAAAAGGATCCACGCAACACAGCACGCAGCAACAGCTTACTCACGCTCCGCCCAATTGGCTTAGCAAACATAAATCATCAAGGAAATTTTAAAGAAATGCATCGACATTTGCGGCCACACATTATATCATTTAACTTAGTTTTTATGATTGTACATGACGATATGATTGCGAGACAAGATTTAAAATTTCACACTCATACGGGGAAGTTTTTATTATTGTTGATCATCTTTACAAGACTATCTATGCTTTGCCGTCGAACGGGAGAGAGTGACGGGGATGGACATTATCCTCTCATGGCCATCGCTAATCTTGTAGCACGGCCTATTTTCACACTCGACTCTCTTCGAAACCACATTCAAGTGCATTCATCACGGCTGAGTTCCCCAGAGTAATCAAAAATGTAACACCAAGGGTTTGCCAAACGACCAAAAATCTATCTTCTTTTTTATTTTTCTCGGCAAAGCCAAAAGAAAAAAAATAAATCTACCTTGGCATTATCAATTTTAGGATCACGCATGGTGTGAATTTTTTTTTTAGCTCTCTTTAGGCTAAGTCTTATGAGCTAGATTTTGGCTTCTAGATTAGATAAAAGCGTTCCAAATTCTTCTCAAAACGTTGTCTGTTCTGTAACACTACTTCTCTCTCCAGATGTATATCGAATGCCAACTAGTAGCGAGATAGTTTCGCTGAATTGATATGCACAGAAAAAATCAACTTTCCGTTATTTGGTTCAGCGCCGAGTGGAATATTCCACGGTATCTGCGTTGTTCCATTCAGCGGAAGGTGAAAAATTTCTTACACTGAATGATTCAGCATATCCTCGTTATTTGGTTCTGCGACTAATATACTAGAATAGAATTGTCATAAGGCTTAGTCTTATAATCTAGCATCTAGATTGGAAGTCCACGTCAGCTAGAATACCCGCCTAAGTCTTATGGTCATTAGGCCATAAAACTAAGCCTTATGCTAATTTCTTCACTGTGTAACACAAAATCATTTCACGCTTAAGATTTATTTTAATGTATTTTGCATAGAGAAATTATATCCATTGAAGTTGTTGAATCGTTGGCCACACTGAAGATCCAACGGCTGAAATTGGACACATAATGATTCAATAGTATGGTGATTATAAGTTAACGGTTTTGGTCTTCATAGCTTGACAAATCATCCATTTTATTTAGTAATAATATGGATCCTTCTATGTGTGACACTCTTAGTCATATACTTGGAATAATAAAGAGTATGAACAGTAAACAGATGTATCTAGGTTCTCCATTACTTATTGTTCTTAATGCAGTGGCTATGTGTCAAATGAGCACATTCAAGATTCCAAAAAAGTTAATCAAGAAGTTAGATACTCTTTAATGAAGATTTTTCTTGGGGTACAAAGCTAATAGAGGTAGTAATCCAATTTCTTGGAGCAACTTATGCATTCCAAAAGAAATAGGGGGATTAGCTTTTAGAGATCTTAAGATGCTCAATCATGCACTTCTCACCAAAGTGGCATGGAGTATTTGTATGCAATTTGATCCGCTGTGTGTCAAACTTCTGAAACCAAGTATTTCAAAGATGAAGAGTTTCTGCATATACAACAAGATAAGAATAATTCAAGCTGGATATAGAAAGGTGTTGAAGTTGGTCTCAAGTATCTTCAGCAGAATGTTTGCATGGAGGTTAATAATGGGCATAAAACTTGTATTTGACTCGATAATTGGATAATTAATATGGATAGTAAGCCTATTCCTTCTTGTCCAAGTCATCTAAGCTACGTGTACGTATCTGAACTTATTAACCTAATTCCTCAGAATGGAAACTTCAGGTACTTTTCTCAGTTGATGTGGGGGGGAAATTTGCCAGAATGCATATTAACATAAGTGATGAAGATATTATCAGGTGTATACCTTCAAGAAATGGCATATTCAACGTCAAGAGTGCATATAATAAACTGGTAGAAAGAAGATTTCATCATCAAGAATCTATAAATACAGTTCAATTTCATAATTCATGGGAAAAAAGAGAAAGAGAATACCAGAGGCAGAATTTCCTTCATCTTCTAGTACTCCTGAACCACTACAAGTACCTTCAATATCTCAAGTACCATCATCTTCTACTGCTCATGGTCCAGAAGTACCTTCTTCCCCTGTTTCTAATCCACAAGTAATTTTCACTATTATAAATGAGTTATCGATCTCGTATCTTCAAACGGACCCTGCAATGAGAAATCCAATCTCGAGTTATCATCCGAATGATCAAGATAAAGTCTGAAGAGCTTATATGCAAAGGGGTCCTGATGTAGTTTTTCAAGTGGTAAATAAAGTTCGTTCAAAGACTTGTAAAGATTGATTTTAGACTTTAAAAATAGAAAATACCAGAAAATATTGTCAGAATTTATCGAGAGAACTGGGACTTGGGTTTCCACCATTAATCACATTCAATTGGTTCATATAATGACTCATAACAATTCTAGCTCTTTTGTCGACTCCTTTCTTTGCCAAAAATAGATTTTATAAAGAATTAGATGTAAATCATAAGCATAGCGCATCAAGAGTTCTTAGACTAAGCAAAGGCTATCAGAAAAAATCACAACTAATCAAGAAAAATCATAAATCAATTAAAACAAGTGCAAAAGTCATAGAAAATCAAATATAGTTACCAAACAGTTGTGAAATAAGGCTTCCTCCGTCGTCCCGGCGTTGGGGTTTAGCTCTTCATGGTGAAAACACGCTCAAAATAATAACTCATGGCTGAATATGTATTTTATTGAAGAAAATAGTATTACAGCTGAATCTGTAACAGATATAAGTGTTACAGAGTCAACTGTTACAGAAATTGTTGCAAACTGAAGATAATTGTTATTAATGGACTGTTACAGGATTCTGAATTTAAGACCCTATGAAACGACTGTCCTTTACAGCCTTATGTTCTTCAGCTTCTTCCTGTTGCTGTTGCAACTCCTCCTGCAGTTTGATTTTAGCTCTGCAGCGTACCCCAAAGTCTCGACCCTCTTCATTAAACTCGGACATACCCTTTTATACATCACAAGCACATTAAATCCGAGAATTTCTTCATATTTCTTTCATCTCAAGACTCGGCTTTTCTTTTCTTTCCAAACTCTTTGTACACGTCTCATTCAGTTATCCAAGCCTGTTCAGCGAATAAAATAAATCTGAGGGTTCAGATCACCTCCCAATCTTCACATAATCTTCCAAATATTCTCCAAATCAAGATAAAGAAAACTCGAAACATCCACGTCCCTGTTTTACTTCTAACTGGAGAAACTCTCATGTTCTTTCATCTAAGCACCGTACGTTCTTCCCCTTTTTTATCTCCACTTCCCTTTTGTGATCAAATTCTCGAGAATATCTCCCACGTAACTTCCATAAATATAGCAGCAAATACCCGTAAAACTTGAACTTCCCTGTTTTACCTAAACTCGGTTTATTTCCCTTTTTCTTCGTATCTACAAGTCTTACCAACCCTGTTTTGATGAACCAGGGTAGTACCATATCATTCACATGAAGAAATACACAATAGTCTCAGTCAAGTCCATCTTCATAAGTTCACGCAAAAACCAAACAAACTTCCCACCATTTTCTATTCGTATGAAATGTAGGAGGTGGAGTGCCCTGATCCAAAACCGAGGTGCCTTTAACACATAGGTGCCTAAGGTGTAAACATCAGGTGGACGCCCCTTATCCAAATGAGGGGTGCCTTTAGTAATTTTCTCCCACGGGCGCAAAAACCACTTTTCGAGCCAATTTCGCCGCAAAAGCTTATTTCTCCTACAAAAACATAAAAAATCAAAATAAGTACAAATTCGAGCACTAAAAATATATACAATTGAGATTGTATAAGACACAAAAATGTGTCTATCAAATACCCCAAACTTATTATTTGCTAGTCCTCGAGAAAATCAAATAGAAAATAAAATCTTAACTCACTGTCGCAGGCATCGTCGATTGCATTTAGCGTATGCAATAAGCCTTTAAACTCCTAAGTGTCCCTAGTGGCGGAGTGTTGTCTCCGGAGGGCTTACAAGAGGTATACCCACAAAACCTTTATACTCCAGATCCTAGCTATCTACGCAGAACCTTGGAAAGCACTAAAGAATCTCCTTGGTTGGCATACTTATTGACTACAGGAGGAAGTACCCTGATGCGAAATTCCAATTGTTGTACACGAGTTTGCACTCAAGCATACTAAAATTCATATAAAGTGATAGAGCTCTACTCAGATAGTCGCACTATGGACATCAATATCCGGAGTCAAAACTAATCACATGGATAGATCAAGAAGATGGTAATAGAGAAAAACATAAATGGTTTTGATGTTTACTAAGTGAACGGCGTTTCCCATATCTGTCTGAAGGCCTCCGCCAAAATGAACCTATCCTAATGGATTGAGATACTAGTCTGACTAATATCAACACACTGACATATACAAGGGTACCAGTGGTCGATAACCTAACTCTAGGTCAACACAACTGGCATATACAAGGGTACCAGTGGTCGACTTTATTGAATTTATTCCTTTTGGTCAAATGGTCTGGTCTCAATTTTTTTTTTCATTTTTTTTTTCTTTTTCTTTTTCAACTTTTTTTATTTTTTTTTATTTTTTATGGTATCTCAATCACTCTAATTCAACCTAGCATTGGTAACAACTTTAATCGTGAGCCCCACCAAATCACTTAGAAACATATTTAAAAAGAAAAATAAAAACAGAAGTGAAAAGGACTCAACGAGATATGGCGAAACTACCATGTTATTTCTAACACCTGAGCTCTGTGCTTTTATGAATAGACTCTTTAGATGTTTCCACTTAGATTGGTTAGTGCTATCCTTAATATGCATAAATTTCTAGGCTCTGGAGTTTATTAATGCAACTAAAAAGTTTCTCCCATACCCCCAAACTTAAATCTAACGTTGTCCTCAATGTTCTAAAGATAAAATTAAAAGCATGAACAATGAGAAACTATTACCATTTGAAGCAAAAGAGATAAGGAAAGATATTACCGTGTCGCATGAATATTGGGTTACCTCCCAAGAAGTGCTAAGTTTAAAGTCTTCAGCCAGACTAATAGATGATTAGTTACCTCATGGAATCATAAAGTAATAGTCGAAATTTCTGTGGGTCATCAAAACCAAATAAAACTATCACAAATAAAAGGAATCTGCAACCTGTCAAGAAAATAAACAAATAAAGCACACCCTTGTCTAGTTTCCTGTTTAAGACAACTACATCTAGCTGTGGTTCAGGTTCAGGTTCTATAACTGAGTCCAAATAAAATATTTTCATGGGTTGGAATTCCTCAAAGCTAAGATCTGGTTCAGGTATTAGAGTCTGGAAAAACTCAAGTAAAAACTTAGAAGAACATAATAATAACCTGAATAATTGAGGATCCTCTAAGTCAATTAGTTTTGACTCACATAATCGACCACAATAAGGGTGGTGGTCTTCCTTAAATAAATGTGTCGACCCTAATCTCTTAAAATTAGGTTTAGTCTCAAAACTTAATAATTGACACATCTGAAAACTATACGTTCCCACAATTGGTTGAAAAATATTTGGTGGGAAAACAAGGTCGATCTTGGTATCATAGCCTGGTCTAACCTCATCAACCAGAGGATGGGTTTCTAACAACTGAACTTCCTTATGGACATCACTAGGTTCAGGAAAACGTGTATGAAGATAATCTTGCAAAATGGTTGAGGCACATATGTCAAGTCCTAAGTGAGGGACCTTTGTAAGAGTTAAAGCACATGGAGAATGATAATCACCCCCAAACTTAGATTTTTCAGTGTCTCTAGAAAGACTAGTTACAACTTCCCTAATTTCAAGGTCATATGATTCCTGAAAATGGTCAATTGATTCTTCTAAGTCAGGTTCATCCTCACTTATCTCTACGAGTTCACTTTCTTTATCTAAGACTAATGTTTTTAAATCACTAGACTCTAAAACAATATTCTCAGAAAAACTCGTTCCTCTAAACCATTATTAGCTTCGTAATCAAAAGGAAATACTACACCGTCTAAAATGGGGGTATCTCTAGTCAAATCCTCGTCCTTTTGAATAGGTGAATTATTATTAAAATTATTTGGATTTGAACTAGAAACATTATCATTATTAAGCTCAATTGGAGTAACAAATTCCTGATCATTATGCCTACTTATTTCAAATTCTTCATCAACACTATCCTCATCATAATCATCATTATAATAACATGAAAATGGTTGAACCTCATCTAAACAAGTGGTGTTACCAATTTTATCCTCGTCATCTTGATTATGTGAATAACTATCTTCATTTTCAAAGGTACTATTGGAAACACTATATTGGAAATTAAGAGCAGTTATGTTCTGGGCCTCTAACAAAATATTTTGAGTCGAATCACATGACTTCATGATTGAATCTAGGAAAGAAAGTTCACTCGTTGCATTGCTTTCATCCATAATTAAGTTATTCATTTCTTCTAACTTACGTGTCGACTCAGCTAACTTACATGTTGACTCTAGTAGAGAGGAATTTTGCTCGTATGACCGGTTGGCGTGTGGATAGTAATTGGGCTCACCATGGTATGGACCATAACCTTCAAAAGGCTGATGGTCCCAACCATTATTCACACTATAGTCAAAGTAGTAACGTCCATTTCGAAACTCAGTCTGATATTCGTTGTATTGGCTATTGTAATACCAGTTCGACATTCTATTGCAGGGGTGTGAGTTGTCACACAAAATAAAACCCACTGACAGGGGATTCGTGGGTGGATAGAGTTTTACCTCCCGTACCAGACGGGCGATGAACCGTTGAAGTCGACTCAGGCCACCGACTTCGATGTCAGTGTACGGACCCGAGGGGCCGAGACAGTATCGTAATTGTCGTCCTTCCCTGCAAACAGTTGATATTTAATTTTGACCCTTCCTTAGGGTTTAAAAATAATGTCCAAGAATGTCCAAAAAGTCCAAAAAGGAAAAGAAAAATTACAAAAATAACACCCTATTTACAGTTTCTAAAAAATAAAACAAAATAACTATATACAAAAATCTTCTTCTTCACTCCTTTCGGATTCCTCTTTTCTTTCCTTCTTTGGCGATGCGTTCCTTTTATAATACTTTTTCTTCCCTTGTAGCTTCGCTCCAAATCTGAAAAGAATCGAAAAATACCAAAACGCGTAAAAAAAGAACAAAAAATAATAAAAATAAAAAGAAACCTAAAACAAATCTAAATACAAGTCCGCGTCGGCGGCGCCAAAAATTGATGTAGTTTTTCAAGTGGTAAATAAAGTTCGTTCAAAGACTTGTAAAGATTGATTTTAGACTTTAAAAATAGAAAATACTAGAAAATATTGTCAGAATTTATCGAGAGAACTGGGACTTGGGTTTCCACCATTAATCACATTCAATTGGTTCATATAATGACTCATAACAATTCTAGCTCTTTTGTCGACTCCTTTCTTTGCCAAAAGTAGATTTTATAAAGAATTAGATGTAAATCATAAGCATAGCGCATCAAGAGTTCTTAGACTAAGCATACGCTATCAGAAAAAATCACAACTAATCAAGAAAAATCATAAATCAATTAAAACAAGTGCAAAAGTCATAAAAAATCAAATATAGTTACCAAACAATTGTGAAATAAGGCTTCCACCGTCGTCCCGGCGTTGGGGTTTAGCTCTTCATGGTGAAAACACGCTCAAAATAATAACTCATGGCTAAATAGGTGTTTTATTGAAGAAAATAGTATTACAGCCGAATCTGTAACAGATATAATTGTTACAGAGTCAACTGTTACAGAAATTGTTGCAAACTGAAGATAATTGTTATTAATGGACTGTTACGGGATTCTGAATTTAAGACCCTAAGAAACGACTGTCCTTTACAGCCTTATGTTCTTCAGCTTCGTTTTCTTCCTGATGCTGCTGCAACTCCTCCTGCAGTTTGATTTTAGCTCTGCAGCGTACCCCAAAGTCTCGACCCTCTTCATTAAACTCGGACATACCCTTTTATACATCACAGGCACATTAAATCCGAGAATTTCTTCATATTTCTTTCACCTCAAGACTCGGCTTTTCTTTTCTTTCCAAACTCTTTGTACACGTCTCATTCAGTTATCCAAGCCTATTCAGCGAATAAAATAAATCTGAGGGTTCAGATCACCTCCCAATCTTCACATAATCTTCCAAATATTCTCCAAATCAAGATAAAGAAAACTCGAAACATCCACGTCCCTGTTTTACTTCTAACTGGAGAAACTCTCATGTTCTTTCATCTAAGCACCGTACGTTCTTCCCCTTTTTATCTCCACTTCCCTTTTGTGATCAAATTCTCGAGAATATCTCCCACGTAACTTCCATAAATATAGCAGCAAATACCCGTAAAACTTGAACTTCCCTGTTTTACCTAAAATCGGTTTATTTCCCTTTTTCTTCGTATCTACAAGTCTTACCAACCCTGTTTTGATGAACCAGGGTAGTACCATATCATTCACATGAAGAAATACACAACAATCTCAGTCAAGTCCATCTTCAGAAGTTCTCGCAAAAACCAAACAAATTTCCCGCCTTTTTTTCTTTTCGTATGAAATGTAGGAGGTGGAGTGCCCTGATCCAAAACCGAGGTGCCTTTAACACATAGGTTCCTAAGGTGTAAACAACAGGTGGATGCCCCTTATCCAAATGAGGGGTTCCTTTAGTAATTTTCTCCCACGGGCGCAAAAACCACTTTTCGAGCCAATTTCGACGCAAAAGCTTATTTCTCCTACAAAAACATAAAAAGTCAAAATAAGTACAAAATCGAGCACTAACAATATATACAATTGAGATTATATAAGACATAAAAATGTTCCTATCAGGTCCCTGCCAACCTAAGAATAATTCCTTTCCACAAAAGCTAATGGGAAAAAAGAATCCATCAAACCAACGTTTCAATGAAGCTTGGTTCTTAAAACATGGAAGTTGGTTAGAGTATAAGATTTCCAAAGATGTTTTGTTTTGCTTGCCTTGTTATCTTTGTAGAAGTTATGTTAAGGGTAAAGGAGTTTGTGATTCTTTTGTAAATGCAAGTTTTTCACATTGGAGTCAACCCGATAAGTTAGAAAAACATGTTGGAAATGAGAATAACGTTCACAATGGAGCTTGTAGTAAGAATCGAGACTTAATGCGGGAATCACAACATGTTCGAAATATCTTTAAGCGTCAAACGACACAAGAAAGCAAGCGGTAAAAGATTCGTTTGGATGCGTCAATTGATGTTATAAGATTTTTATTATATCAAGGATTCCTTTTCATGGCCATGATGAATCTGATGATTCAGGTGATCAATGTAACTTTCTTGAACTCCTTAAATACACAGTTGAACATAATGACATTATTAAGAGTGAAGTTATGAAAAATGCTCCCGGTAACATCAAGTCAACATCACCGGACATCGAAAAACAGATAGTGATGTGCAGCTGCAATGGAAACTATGGATGTAACTCGTGACGATATTGGTGATTCTATTTTTTCTATTATGGTTGACGAGTCTCACGATGTATCTATTAGAGAGAAAATGTAAGTTTGTATATGTTATGTCAATAAAAAAGGATGCATTATTGAAAGGCTCATTGGCATCATTCATGTCCGTGAAACGACGACAATTTCATTGAAGAATTCATTTGATGCTTTGTTGGCTAAGTAAGATTTAAATATAATGAGATTGAGAGGGAAGTGTTATGATGGTGCTACTAATATGCAAGGGGAGTACAATGGAGTTAATGAACTCATATTAAGAGAAAACCCATCAGCGTATGTTATCCATTGTTTCTCGCATCAGCTTCAATTGGCATTAATGAATTGCTCAAAAGTATGGTGAGGTTGCATTGTTCTTTACTATAGTTAGTGAAGTAGTTACTATTGTTTCTGCCTCTCGCAAATACAAAGATGTTCTTCGATAAAAACAATTGGCTAGAGTGGTTAAACTTGTTGAAAAAGGTGAACGTTTAAGTGGCTTGGGATTGAATCAAGAATCTTGCCTCCAACGACCTTCAGACACGCGTTGGGGGTACACATTACAACACACTGCTGAGTTTAATTTTGATGTTTCCATCTGTTTTAGACATGTTGGAGATTGTAAGTCGATAAGTTGCTAGTGAAGTGAGGGGAAAAGAATACGATTTTCTGATCTTGATGCCGACATTTGATTTTGTATTTACTTTGTTTCTGGTAAACACTTTGTTAGAAATCACTAACGAGTTGTCGCAGGCATTGCAACGGAAAAACCAAGACATTGTGAATGTCATGAATTTGGTCAAGATATATAAAGACCAACTACAGGCCGTGCGAGATGGTGGATGAGACAGTATTATGAATGATATTTCTGCTTTTTGTGTTAAAACTAATATTGCAGTTCCTGAAATGATGACTCCGTACGTATGTACTACTTGGGAGAGGTAGACGTAATTTACAAGAAGAGACAAATCTGCACCATTTTCAAGTGGTAACAATGTCATTGATATGCAAATTGCAGCGCGTAATGACCATTTTGATGAAGTGAACACGGAGTTGCTTATTTGCATGTCGCATTTGAATCCAAGCGATAATTTTTCAGCTTTTGACAAATGTGCGTTAATTCATCTTTCCAAACTATATCCATCTGATTTTTCTGAAATGGATATCATGATTCTAGAACAACAACTAGATTGGTGATGTGCTTTTTTAGTAACGATTTTTTTGAGTTGGTTGGAATTAGTGGGCTTTCCAAGAAAATGTTTGAGACGAAAAGAGATATAGTGTATCATCTTTCTTACTTGTTGATTATATTGTCTTTGATATTTCTGGTTGCTCCATCTACCGTTGAATGAGTATTATCCGCTACGAATATAATGAATAATCGTCTACGAAATCATATTAGTGATGAGTATTTGAATAACTGTATAGTAACATATATTGAACGAGAAATTTTTCGCAGCATCAATAACAACAAGATTAGGACACGATTTCAAGGTATGGCAAAACGTCGTGGGTATTGTTGAATACAGTAAGAGTTGTATTTTTTGGTAAAGCATATAAAACGTTCTTTTGGGGAACAATACTGCATAGAACGTAGTTTTTTGGGACTTTTGTGAATATTGAAAACACTTCTACATGATGCATAAAAACATAAATTAGAGAAACAGATCTGAAGATTTAGAATTAACTATCTAACATGTGTCGTGTGATATGTATTTTGTTGTTACTGAAACTTAAGTGATATGATATTATATTACAATGAAAAATATTTTTGTGAGATCCTTATGTTCTATTTTTTGTTGCTTCAAGTAGTTGTTGGCGAATTTGATTATGACACAACACTTATGAAACTAAATTCTTTTATTACTGAAGTTTTATATATATAGAAACTTAGATTGTATCGTGTATACGAAAAGTCATATTTTTTGTGACTAACAGGTTGATTTGCTGGAGATTATTAGTATGCTACGACGCTGGAGATGATGATCGTAAAATAACATGCATAAAAGGTACCCAGTTTTTAATGTGCAATGATTTTTTTTCTAACCTTTTTATTTTACAGTGATTTTGTTTTTTGCACCCCCATGTCTTAAAATCCTAGCTCCGCCCCTGGCTCCTCCTTATTTACTTAAGAACCCTGTTTTAGGGCATACAAACTAATAATTCCATCTAAGGTGCCCTTATAAGGGGTATCTATCGTGTAGTTCAATTACATATATACCCTTAAACCATTTAAATTACTAATCTATCCTTACCCTTAATATAAAATCCTAAAATCAGTTTTTAAAAAATTAAAATCAGTTACAAAACTGAATCTCATCTTCCTCCTCCTCTAGCCTAGCCGAACATCCGCCTTTCCCGATTTTTTTTCCATTGTCGTGATTAATTGTCGATTCGCGAAAATTTAATCGATAATTAAACTCAATTACATAATGGGTCGTACAAATCAAAAAGAAGGAAGTAGCGTTTTAAATCGTCTTCAAATCCATCAATAGAAGAAGAAGAACCAAATGAACAAGAATTTGGAGAACCTGAAATTGAACCCGAAAATCAACCAATTGAAGCACAAACTCCTGAAATTAGGATAAGAAAGTAAGTTTTACAAACTTAATCTCTTATTTGTTGTTTTTCATCGATTCAATAGGGTTAATTCCAAAGAGACTAGGGTTTTTGACGGTTACATGACATGGTTCGGCGCAATTTTTAGTTACGTTTTGAGTCGAACTGTTCTTCATAACAGCTTCCTGAAATTGTATATGAACAGTCGGCTTGAAATTTCATCAGAAATTTAAGCTGAACCTAGTGACAGGTAGGGATGTATATGGGGTTCGACGTATTCGATAATATTTATTTTAAGTCGAACACCCCACTGTGTTTATGTATCAAATGATCTTGGTTGGGTTCGTCATGAAATAATTTTGAATTTCAAGCCGAACAACTCACTGTGTTTGAGAATCAAATGACAGTTGTTGGGTTCAGATTATATTTGGTTTTTTGGGCTAGCCGAACCTCTTGATTTACTTTGAAAATAGTTCTTTGGTAGTGATAGAATTGGGCTATTATATTAATATAATGAAATATAACAAGTTTGTTTAGTGTTGCGCATTTTCTTCATAGTTGTCGGTCGATAAATTCCAAAATCGAACGACAAACACGAAGATAATGCACCACACTAAACAAACACTATTACATTTCAATCTATATATCTTACATCCCTAGACTAGAGTTAATTCACCATTTTCTATTTTGTTCAATGTACTAATCAAGTTTATACTTGTTTTTGTACTTGTTTAGGAATAATAAAGTTAAAAAGAGGAAGCAGATGGAGGTTACACCTTCTAATTCTAAGACTCCTGCTCCACGAGGAGGAAGTCACAAAAAATTGGGAGCAGGAGGTGGAGAAAGTGACAAAGATGCCCCGTTGAAAATTCGTGAATCACTACCAGAGATACAAAGAGAAGAAGAAGGAAGAGAGGGTGATGGTGGTGAAAAAGCGGGGGTCTAACAACACCACCCAATATTTCGCTTAGCAATCTGTATGGACTAACTCTAAAATACTTTTCTAGAGAATCAACTAGACAGTCAGACTCAATCTAGATAAAAGTATCTCAAAGAGTTAATATCTCTCTCTTGATTTGATTTCTACTCAATCTAAAATCAATAGCGAGTCTTTATCAAATACAAGGAATAACTTGGACGGTACCAAAGACCAATGTCCAAGGATCAATCAATATCAATCAACAACCAAAGGTTGGATTTCAGATTGATGATCATGAACACACAACCTGTATTATTTTTATTATATAAAATATAATGCGGAAAAGAAATAACACAGACACCAAAAGTTTTGTTAACGAGGAAACCACAAATGCAGAAAAACCCCGGGACCTAGTCCAGATTAAATACACACTGTATTAAGCCGCTACAGACACTAGCCTACTGCAACCTAACTTCGGAATAATCTATAGTTGAACCCCTATTAATCTCCCACTGATACAAGGTACAGTTATACTCCTACGCCTATGATCCCAGCAGGACATTGCGTACTTGATTCCCTTAGATGATCTCACCCACAACTAAGAGTTGCTGCAACCCAAAATCACAGACTTGATAATAAACGAATCTGTCTCACACAGAAAAGTCTATCAAAAGGATAAATCTGTCTCCCACAGATAAACCCTAGGTTTTGTTCCGTCTTTAGATATAAAATCAAGGTAACATGAACCAATTGATAATCCGGACTTATATTCCCGAAGAACAACCTAGATTAATCAATCACCTCTCTACAATCCTTCCTGACTACACAAGCGGATTGTCGAGGAATCATAAACAGTGAGACGAAGATGTTTGTGACTTCTTTATCTTTCCTATCGGATAACTCTCACGATCTCAAGTCAATCAATAGATTGTACTCGTATGATAGAAGATGCAAGATCAGATCACGCAACTACGATAAAAGTAGTATCGGTCTGGCTTCACAATCCCAATGAAGTCTTTAAGTCGTTAACTCGAATTCATAGAAAAAATTCAAGAATTAATGGAGATCGACTCTAGAGAGCGCACTAGTAGCACACAGACGTGTGGGTATTAAGTTTTGCTCTAGCTAGATGTCTCCTATATATAGCCTTTCAAATCAGGATTTTGCCTTAGGTACAAAGCAAACTCTATCCACCGTTAGATGAAAACCTGATTTAGATTCAAGCCAATATCTCTCAACCATTAGATCGAAAGACATAGCTTGTCACACACACTTATGTAACTACACAAGACATAATTGAAACAAAGATGATTCGATTCCATTAGAATCGGCTCATGAACATTATAGCCACGGTTTGCAAAAAGCATTCCTTAATAATTAATGTTTCATGTTCAGAGCACATCTTTAGATCATAACCTCTTAAGTTCACAAACAAGTTCGCGGAATTAAGTTAATCGGTTGAGTTTTCCAAACTCAACAGAAATTCTCGGGTCGAGAACTTCCGCCAGTTCGCGGACTTAGCAAACAAACGAGTTTTGGAAATCCCAACAGAAATTCTCGGTCGAGAACTTTCGTTAGTTCGCGGACTGAGTTCGCGGACTTGGCAAGCCAATTCCACAATCCTACCGATTTCTCTTGATCAACAAAGTTCGAAAACTTTGGTTCAAGGAATATATGGTTATATAATCTAAACTCTCATTTAAGTCATTGAAGCATTCTCAGAGGGCCATATTCAGTCGTGAAGAACAACAGACCTTTCTCGTCAGAGCAATTTCCAAAGTGATTGAAACTTTCATGACTTTCGTCACTAGGTGAAGATAAACCTGATCAAAGCGAAACGCTTTACGAACACATGATTTCGAGTAAAAGATAAGCAATGAATACTCAGCTCGAAATATCAAGTGTATATGATCTAGTCTATATAGCATACGACTTTTGTCTCATAAGAAGTAGGAGAAGAATAGATAGACTTTCGAGTGATAGATAAGTTCAAGTCTTCACATACCTTTTTGTTGATGAAGTTCCACGGTTCCTTGGTGTAGATCTTCGTCGTTGTCGTTGAATCACCATGAAGTCCTTGAGCTCAACTACACTTTTGCTATCCTATTCTGAGACTTAGCTAATAGGCTAGAAATCAAGACTTTATAGTTTTGATCATTAACATTGACAAACATGCTTGATATAGCAACGCATGCGAGGTTGACCGATCTACGCTATAACAATCTCTCCCTTTGCCAATTTTAGTGACAAAACTATTAATACATATGGAATAAAAAAAAGATAAACTTTAGTGGCTCATATTCCATAGTCCAATCTTCAACGTTCCTTGAAATCTTCTTCCTTCCAAGTACTCAAATGATCCCAAAGGTTGTAAGTTTAGTATCACCGTTGTTGAAGATCCGTAGCTATAACAATGAGAGAAATCGAGATTCTCGATCATTATTATACAGTGTCATAGTATTATTATGAACATCAAAGTACAATTGCATCACGACTTTAACAATAATACTATGGTGATATGTATCACTCCCCCTTATTCAATACTCCATCTCGATCATGGAAACCACTCCCCCTTACACAATGATCCGAAAACCATATGTATTTGTAGTGTGACCTACAATATTTCTCCCCCTTTTTGTCAATAAAATTGGCAAAGGTACAAGAACGGGTTCATAATGAAATTTCCACAAGAGACATTTCATGAACAAAAGAAAGACAACATATCATCTTAATTTAGATGCAATCTTATAGCCGAAGCTAACAACATTCATCAAGGAGTTTTAAGACGCAAGATAACCCCTATAAAATTCCACAGCCGCACTCCGCGCAAGATATTACCATTAAGCACAAGTTCAAAAGAACTCTCCCCCATTTAATATCATTCCCAAAGGAACAACAAGAGCGACCTTAATTTCGAAAGAAAAGAAGGATTTTTATTTGGACACCAAAAACCATGAGAATGATTTTTTATATCCAAAACGCAACCAAAATACTCACAAGTAAACCCATGAATATTCTAATTGGAATACACAATTAAATCAAAACCACAAAAGTGATCAATTTAATTGAAAGTGCTCAACATAAGTAAACTCACGGAGCAAAAAAGGCTACGACTAAGTTAATCATATGGAGGTGACTAAGTTAACAATTCAAGTACTCAACATAAGGAAAACCTTACGGAATACATGACTACATTAACCAATAGAACATGATAGTGTAGCCGTTCATATACTCAACACAAGAGCTTGTGGAATATATGAAAACACAACTAGATTAATTACAAGAGAACCTATAATTAATCTAATCAAAAAGCAAACAACCAAACTAATTACCGAAGTAATCAAATTAATTATTTTGGGCTCAACATAAGAGATTATGGAACCCCGACTAAGATTATCATGGAACATGACCATCTTAACCGCACATGTACTCAACATAAGAAAGAAAACTTATGGAGTACAAAGCTAAATAACCAAGGTTGATTAATTTAGTTCATAATGCTCAACATATAGCATCTTACAGAACAACCAACAAAGCCAAGGTTAATCGACTTAGTTGTAAGGTGCTCAACATAAGACACACAATGGAGCCTTCACGGTAAAACGTAGCAAGATGAATCAATGAAGATCAATACCGTGGTTAACATACAAGGATCTATTCTATTTTTGCATCATTATATGCATAATAACATAATAGACTTTATCCTTGTCACACAAAAGATTTAATCCTATTTTTCATCAATTACATGATTGCATAGGCATAACTTTTGTATACGTCAAAAGTCCATTCGTCCTTTCATCAATACGAATACCAATTCATGGACGACTTTAATTTTGACCGCAATATGTGACCTTCAAGTTCACGGACGCAAAACATACATATCCCATAAAATTGCAATATCACAAAATCATAACGATCAATACCGCAATAACATCCTCCTCCAAATATTTTTAGAATTTAAAGCAATAAACCTAAAAAATAAACATAAGAAAATGAAACAAAAATAGCTATGCGTAATCGCAATCTTCTCTATTCAAAGCACTAGTTATTCTTCCAACTAATCCAAAAAGAAGACATACTAGGTATCTAAACCTCTTGTAAATTATTTCACTTACTTTGAATATTCTTCTCGTATTCCCTATATTCTTCAAGCTCATCTTCGATTAGGTCAATCCTTGATTCAAGACTATCCATTTTCTCTTCAAGTCTTTTGGAAGAAACTTCAAGTTCATTTTTCAGAGCACGAACTTGTTCCAAGACGAGATTCATTGTTAAAGAGAGCTTCTCAAACTGAGAGACAATAGGGTTCTCATCAGAAGAAGAGACATGTTTGTCATAGCATGTCTCATTATCAGAAGAGTCGAAACGAATTTTCTTTGAAGGAAGCATAACCATCCATACATCACTTTCTTTACTTGAAAGACTAGAGGAGGACATGGTAGAGAAGATGAAATGAGAAAGTAGAAGAGGTAGTGCTTAAAAAGAAACCAAGGAGTAGAAATCCAAGAAACACCCTTTTACCAAACCCTAACAGAAGTTAGTTACCTGAACATATGGAGCCGTTTATGAGCACGACCTGGTAGAAGCAAACACAAATTATATCATAGTCCTCTTGTATATCATGATTCTTGTGTAAGAGGAAGAAACACAAGAACCATTTTTCAACAAGATTACTGAACACAAGGCCTCCAATCCAAGTTTGGACTGGGATACATCCTGCTGAGAGAGAAACCACTCATTGTACTAGGTTTCTTCTTATCCATTTGAGAAGGAGAATTACGAAGAACTTTCCTATCCAATGTAATCACAGTTTTAAAAAACTTGACTGTTGATCTTTTCCAATCCCGCACCGTTTTTGAAAACGCCTTTTGATGAAGGGAGGACTTTCTTTCTTTTTTCGTCATACAACGGTTAGCCAGACGGGACTGTTTTTGATTTGACGTGCTAAGATGAACCTGAGATGAACTCAACTGAACAGAGCGATTTAGTAGGATTTTTTCCGAGAAACTCCTCGAGTTTAATACACAATCAGGAGAGGTTTTCTGATCTACAGAACTATGAGAATGATTTTCAGAAACAAGACTGAGAGTGCAATCATAGATTTCCTCAGGACAATAATCAAGAGTATTCATCCATGCTTTAGTTATCTCTCTTACCTCAGTTTCAGGATTTTTTGAAGAGACTTGAACACACATAAGACCAGTTTCATTAGTACGGCTCTTCTTGGTAATCTTATCCTTTATATTGACTAACGGAGTTTCCTTTTGAGACTTTCATTTACTACGTCTGAGAATTTTCTCAAGTCTTTGTATAAACAAAGACAACGTAGAAATAAAACAATTCTCGTTTTTTTTCTTTCGTCAATTTCGAATGACAAGACTTATGATCAGGAGAGGTGACACGGTTGCCAATCGATTGATGATCGTCTCTTGCCATAGATTCACGATCGAAAATTCGAATTTTTCCGACAAGTGCGTTTCGCGAAAGAGTATTAAGGTTATTTCCTTCAACGATGGCATGTATTTTAGATTCGTATCTAGATGGCAGCGATCGGAGGATTTTCATCACAATTTCCTTTTCAGGAATGGTCCTACCCAATTCACATGATGCATTAACAATTTCAGATAGTTTGTGATAAAAATCGTCGAACAAATATTCTTCTGCCATATAAAGGTCTTCCCATTCAGAATTAAGGTTTTGAAGCCTAGCTTCCTTTTCACTGGGGTTACCTTCGAATACTCTTTCTAATGTATCCCAAGCTTCTTTATACATAGTGCATGATGCCACATAATGTCTAAGGTTTGGGGTAATAGCATGCAGAATGACATTCAACCCGTCGGAGTTTTGCCTTGCAACAACTAACTCGGCAATATTGTACATACATAAATTTTGGTACAACATCTCTTTCCACAACAATGGGAGTCGCATAGCCATTCACAACACATATCCATGATTGGAAGTCAAGCGACTGAAGAAATGTGCGCATTGCAACTTTCCACCATAGATAATTTGAGCCATCGAGGACTGGTGGTACGTTAACAAAGATAACACTTCTGTCCATAGAGTCAGATCGCTACAAACACAGACTGGTGAGGTCTTTAACGTGTTTTCCTGCTCTGATACCAATTGAAAAAACGGGGGTCTAACAACACCACCCAATATTTCGCTTAGCAATATGTATGGACTAACTCCGAAATACTTTTCTAGAGAATCAACCAGACAGTCAGACTCAATCTAGATAAAAGTATCTCAAGGAGTTAATATCTCTCTCTTGATTTGATTTCTACTCAAGCTAAAATCAATGACGAGTCTTTATCAAATACAAGGAATAACTTGGACGATACCAAAGACCAATGTCCAAGGATCAATCAATATCAATCAACAACCAAAGGTTGGATTTCCAATTGATGATCACGAACGCACAACCTGTATTATTTCTATTATATAAAATATAATGCGGAAAATAAATAACACAGACACCAAAAGTTTTGTTAACGAGGAAACCGCAAATGTAGAAAAACCCCGGGACCTAGTACAGATTGAATACACACTGTATTAAGCCGCTACAGACACTACCATACTGCAAACTAACTTCAGACTGATCTATAGTTGAACCCCTACCAATCTCCCACTGATACAAGGTACAGTTGTACTCCTACGCCTCTGATCCCAATAGGACACTGCGTACTTGATTCCCTTAGCTGATCTCACCCACAACTAAGAGTTGCTGCAACCCAAAATCACAGGCTTGATAATAAACAATCTGTCTCACACAGAAAAGTCTATCAAAAGGATAAATCTATCTCCCACAGATAAACCCTAGGTTTTGTTCCGTATTTAGATATAAAATCAAGGTAACAGGAACCAATTGATAATCCAGACTTATATTCCCGAAGAACATCCTAGATTAATCAATCACCTCTCTACAATCCTTCCTGACTACACAAGCGGATTGTCGAGGAATCACAAACAGTGAGACGAAGATGTTTGTGACTTTTTTATCTTGCCTATCGGAGAACTATAGAAGTGAATCAATCGATTGTACTCGTACGATAGAAGATGCAAGATCATATCACACAACTATGATAAAAGTAATATCGGTCTGGCTTCACAATACCAATGAAGTCTTTAAGTCGTTAACTCGAGTTTAGAGAAGAAACTCAAGAGTTAATGGAGATCGACTCTAGCGAGCGCACTAGTAGCACACATACATGTGGGGATTAAGTTTTTCTCTAGCTAGATGTATCCTATATATAGCCTTTCAAATCAGGGTTTTTCCTTAGGTACAAAGCAAACTCTATCCATCGTTAGATGAAAATCTGATTTATATTCAAGCCAATATCTCTCATCCGTTAGATCGAAAGACATAGCTTGTCACACACACTTGGGTACACGTTTACTGGGTTTGAGAAAACCATGCCCAAACGAGTACATGTATGTTGGTTCAACATGATAACCCAAAAGGTCAACCATATGAGCATCTCATATTAATCATGTTCTTCTTCACCATAACTAGTTCAATTGACTCAAATGAACTAGTTAAGAGTTGTTCAATTGCTATGAGATCTTATGTAACTACACAAGACACAATTGAAACAAAGATGATTCGATTCGATTAGAATCGGGTCATGAACATTATAGCCACGGTTTGCATAAAGCATTCCTTAATAATTAATATTTCATGTTCAGATCACATCTTTAGATCATAAACTCTTAAATTCACAAACAAGTTCACGGACTTAAGTTAATCGGTTGAGTTTTCCAAACTCAGCAGAAATTCTCGGGTCGAGAACTTCCGCCAGTTCGCGGACTTAGCACACAAACGAGTTTTGAAAATCCCAGCAGAAATTTTCGGTCGAGAACTTCCGTCAGTTCGCGGACTAGGTTCGCGGACTTGGCAAGCCGATTCCACAATCCTACCGATTTCTCTTGACCAACAAAGTTCGAAAATATCGGTTCAAGGAATACATGGTTATGTAATCTAAACTCTCATTTCAATCATTGAAACATTCTCAAAAGGCGATATTCAGTTGTGAAGAACAACGTACCTTTCTCGTCAGAGAAATTTCCAAAGTGATTGTAACTTTCATGACTTTCGTCACTAGGTAAAGATAAACCTGATCAAAGCGAAACGCTTTACCAACACATGATTTCGAGTAAAAGATAAGCAATGAATAGTCATCTCGAAATATCAAGTGTATATGATCTAGTCTATATAGCATACGACTTTTGTCTCATAAGAAGTAGGAGAAGAATAGATAGACTTTCGAGTGATAGATAAGTTCAAGTCTTCACATACCTTTTTGTTGATGAAGTTCCACGGTTCCTTGGTGTAGATCTTCGTTGTCGTTGAATCACCATGAAGCCCTTGAGCTCAACTACACTTTTGCTATCCTATTCCGAGACTTAGCTAATAGGCTAGAAATCTACACCAAATTTAAGGATTAGTAACTAGAATTCGCAACAGCTTTGCCCTGTTGTGAATTTTGAGTTGCGAATCTGAGTTGCAAAACATTTGCAACAGCTGGACCTAGTTACAAAACTCGTAACTGTTTAACTCTGTTACGATTCACAACTGAATTGAGTTTTACGCCTGCGACTCGTGAGTGTGGCATCCCACACTTTTAAGCTGACTCGTTTTCAGCCCATTCAGTTGTTTAGTCAGCTTCAAAACTGATTCGTGTTAGATAAACCCCGACCGAGATATCATTCTTCATTCTCGTCTCTCTCTCGTTCTCCTCTTATTAGGGTTCAACATCTTCTTCCTGGTTGGAGGTTCAATAATCATCGATCTTTGTACACACAGGGTGATGATGACAATAATGATTATCAGAAATCTCTCTCTTCTTTTATCTTTCTTATCTGAATCTGATTCAATTTGTCTCTCGTTCTCTTCTCTATTACGAGAAACCCTGAGCTCTATTGGCCAAATCATTGTATTCTTTTAAAACCCGTACCAAAAATCCAGTAGCCAACAGTTGAGGTATGAAGATCCGTCGATTTATTTTTTGATGATTTTATTTTTGTTCGATTTTGACCTAATTTTTGTTTTTTTAAAACTTTTTTTCATTCCTGGTTTTTTCCTTTACCCTTTCTCCAGATGAATAACTAATGAACAAGAAGAAGACTTTTGGAACTTTAAAAGGTATATTTTCTGGAACTCTAACTCTGTTTCTCTTCTTTGTTGGTGTAGATGTTCAATTTTTGGTGTTTTTTTACTCTATTTTAAAATCGGGTTTTTCAATTTGGGGATTTTTTACTCGATTTTCAATTTGACTGATGAGAACCCTGATCTTTTCAAGACATGGTACCCATGAGATGGTTGAGGCTACATGGAATTGCATCTCTTTACATTTCGTCTATCTGCTCAAGTGTTCTGTTCTGTTGCCAAGATATCCTTGATAAACGTCTAGAAATTTACATACATTTTGGTGTGTGGATCAGTTATTCGGTCTAAGCTTTGTTTTTCACTGGTGATTGTACAGATTGTGGGATGTAAGGAGTGGGAAGATCATGCACACAATAGAAACCAGTTCACCTGTGAAAAGTACTGAAGTTAGTCAGGATGGTCGTTATATCACCACCACAGATGGTTCCAATGTTAAATTTTGGGATGAAAATCAGTAATTTAACTAGTATTGTCCCTTCTCTTTATAAACCTCATACATACATGGTATTTGATTGTTCATCTTGCTGCTTTTAGTTTTGGACTAGTGAAGAGCTATGAAATGTCATGCACTTTGGAATTGGTTTCAATGGAACCAAAGCATGGCAATAAGTTTGTAGCTGCTGGAGAAGACACGTGGATAAGACTGTTTGATTTCCATACAGGCGGGGAGGTTGTTGACTAGTAGAGTATTTAACAATTTATGTATCAAAAGTCATTGCAATTTCGTTGGTATTCTTAACCGTCACTTTGAAGAGGTAATATCATAAAAATATAGTGAATTAAGAAAACAACAGAAGAGACTGTTCCTGCTAAATCATAGAAACTCTGTTAAGGTTAGCCAAAATCCAAATAGAGAAAGAATAAATTCTAGTCCTAATCTGGAACGGAAAGGACAAGAAACCCGTTCTTCTCCGTACAAACTATTGGCCATGCTCACTGCTTGTTGCACATATTATTGGGTTGAACTGCACTTCAGAATTTAGTTGTTGTCTGAATGTAATTATGATTTTTAATGGTGAAAATGATTTATGGTTTGGTGTAGCTTGCAACAAGGGTCATATGGTCATGTGCATTGTGTGCGGTCATGTGCATTATATGCGGTTTGCCCCTGGAGGCGAACAGAATTTAGCATGTAGGTCTTCGACCCATGACGAGAGTGATTCCGCTCTTGCAAATGTTTTGGGTGGGAAGGACAAGTCAATCGGCGAGAAAACTTTATCCATCAAGTGTCATTTCTGACTGCAACATGAAAGTATGGTGTTCTCTTGAACACATATCCAGTTCTTTGGCTGAATGTAAAGCCACAACTGCATTCTCATTAGGCATAGCATGTGGTAAATAAGTCATGTTAGACTGGAACCTTGTTGTATTATTCTTATTGAATGTTGAGTCTAGGTTCGGTTTGAAAGTGAGTAAGCAAATTCATGTCATACCAAAAGTACTCGAACATTGAACATCCCTTGTTTTCCTTATCATATTTGTTTGCCTTTTTGTCTGTTTTACAGGAACCATCATGGTTTGAGGCATTACTGGGGTCTCAGAGTCCATGGACAGCTCACCAAGATCTGGATTTTCAGGTTGTGTGTTCTGAATGTTGGCCCTTGATTTCAAAGTACAGGGCAAGTGATAGTGAAGAAACTTACATTTGTGGTTTTCAGTTTTTTTTCTTCCTTTTTTTTCAATTTGTGTTGCTCGACTTTGATCAGCCTGCTGACTTGTGGTATTGCTCTTCTAGGCAGCTAGAATCACAAGCAATGATCTATTTCTTGCACCAGTGAATCTAAGGTATATACCTACAAAAGATGATTCTTTTTAACCCGTGGAGGAAATTTTTAGTCTGTCTTTCTTGATTATTTAGATTTGGTAATGTTTGTTTTCTTAATCCTTTAGAATTTTGATATTCAAATCCGATTGTGTTTTTTGAAATAAAATTTCTTTTTAGTTTGATTAATATGGAGTTTTTTGTTGTTATTGCGTTCAAATGTCGTTCCAAGTTATAGTGGTATATGATGATTGTGTTTACAACTGTTATGTCAGATTCTGATTTTCTTTAATATATTGCAGGAGTAGAATAAGTCATTAAGCAGTAAACATTCTCAGGTAGATGCTTTTCTCATCTTTTGTCCCTTAATCCCTCACAATTGTTCGACTTTTCCTTTTTACCTCAGATTATTAAGCTTGTAGTTTGGTTAGTATGTATAGAAGTTGTTTCATTTCTCTGTTTAGTAATTGTCTTTGTACAATAGTTGTTATTCATATCTCTAATGGCATGAAAATTAAATGTTGTATATTAGTTTGTTAAAGTTGGATTCGATGGGTATCCTATGTATTCTTAACAACTTCTGTTGTGGAAACAGGTGCTCCTTAATGTATGGCTTCGCATCTGCAAACGCCAGCATCGAGAACAAGAGTTCATGCTCCTTAGGTAACTTGAAGAAACTTCAAGATCTCAAAACCCAGAGAAGAAGAAGAAAAATTCTTACAGAAAGATGTGGGAACCAATACATTAGCAGCAACAGCAGGGAATAATATAGGGAAAGTTTTGCAGAAGAAAGGATACGTTATTCTTTCTCTTTCATTGAAGCTCAAGGCATCTTCTTTTGTAATTTCTTGACATGGATTTGTGATTTATAATTACGGATTCCTATTGAATTTTTGTTTTATCACTAGAATGGGTAATTGAATCAATTTCTAATGTAAGTCGATGTTTTATCTTATTTTGTATTGTATGTAACCGTTAAGCATGAAGATTGCTTAACGGAGTAGAAAGCCTAGATGTTAAATTAAAGAATAAGGTGGTATTCTATCACTTTCTTAAAGTGATTGTTGTTCAATGTGTTTGGGTTGTGAGGGCAAGTGAAAGCCTGGATTATAGGTTTGACCTGCTTTGACTGGTCAAAACCACTATTTTTTTGTTGTTACAAAATGTTCGCAACTGCGATAATCAGTTGCGAAACTCTAATTTCGTAACTGTTTAGAATAGTTTGCAACTGGTGCAACTGTTGCGCCGGCCTTAAGTCGTAACTGACACAAACAGTTGCGAAATTTTGACGTGGCGTTGCCATTGAAAATTCGCAACGGCTTACGAGCGTTTGCGAAATATTGCAACATCGACTTTGGTAACAGAGTTGCGACCCCATTTTGTCTTCCGTTGCGAAACATAAAATTTGGTGTAGTAGCTTACCTTGTCGAACAACTTGCTACCGCCTCTAGGTTGAAAAGTACAAATTAAAATTGGAGGGAACTTCACTCTGCTTCAAGTAATTCTCAAAGATCCTGAAAATGCGGGGGTCTAACAACCACACCCAACAATTCGTTTGGCAATCTGAGAGTACTTACTCCAATATAATTTCTAGAGAATCAACTAGACAGTCAGACTCAATCTAGAGTAAAGTATATCAAATATCTTAATATATCTAACTCTTAATTCAATCCACAATCAGCAAATAGAAACTACGAGCCCGATTGAATATAAAAGGAGTTACTTTAACGATACCAAAGACCAATGTTCAAGTGTCAATCAATGTAAATCAACAACTAAAGGTTGGATATTCCAATTGATTGATCTTAACGCACAACCTGTGATATTTCAATTATATAACAAAATATAATGTGGAAAATAAATAACACAGACACCGGAATTTTGTCAACGAGGAAACCGCAAATGCAGAAAAACCCCGGGACTAGTCCAGATTGAACACCACACTGTATTAAGCCGCTACAGACTCTAGCATACTACCAATTAACTTCGAACTGAACTGTAGTTGAACCCTAATCAATCTCACACTGATTCAAGGTACAGTTGCGTTCCTTAAATATCTGATCCCAGCAGGATACTACTCACTTGATTCCCTTAGTTGATCTCACCCACAACCAAGAGTTACTACGACCCAAAGTTGGAGAATTGGTAAACAAATCTGTGTCACACAGAAAAGTCTATAGATTGAATAAATTTGTCTCCCATAGAAATACCCAAGAGTTTTTGTTCCGTAGTTTGATAAATCAAGGTAAACAAGAACCAATTGATAAACGGGACTTATATTCCCGAAGAACATCCTGGTATTATCAATCACCTCACAATAATCTTAATCGACTAGCGAAACAAGATATTGTGGAATCACAAACGATAGGACGAAGATGTTTGTGATTAATTTTATATTACCTATCGGAGAAATTAATCTCGAGTCAATTATTTCAGTTGTACTCAATACGATAGAATCGGGAAAGATCAGAACACGCAACTACAAAGAAAATAGTTAGGTATGGCTTCACAATCCCAATGAAGTCATTGAAGTCGTTAACCTATAGGGTATCCATAGAAACCTAAGGTTAAAGGAGAATCGATTCTAGTTATGCAACTAATAACACACAATAGGTGTGGGGATTAGTTTTCCCAGTTGTGGATGGGGAAAAACGGGTCGCCGGTTTTTCAAGAAAGTGGAAAGTCGAGCATGCTGTAGAGATTCCTCAGCCGGGCAAAATGTTAATCCTCACACAGATGCACCGCTGCACAGGGGGTGCTTATATTCGGGAAATCAATCTGTATGACTCCGGGATATACCAAGACAATGGACGTTCCAGAGTCAATTCGGTAGCAAAGAGGAAGATGGGTTGATCTGTAGGAGGGAAGCTGAGAATTGTGTGGGATCAGTGATGATCGAGGATTGTGGGTGTGTTGAAGGTTTCTGCAATAATGTGAACTGATAAGTTCTGATGGATTGATGAATTCCTAAGAGTGATAGCTCGAGAAATTCTACGTAGACGAGAGTCTGTCTTTTCAATCATGGTTTCATAGACTTATTTATATTGTCAGAGTCGTGAACACCTTGATCCCTGTAAGTGTGACGGTTTCTTGAGTGAAAGAGTGGGAAAGTGGGAGATCGTGGTAAAGTCAGTTCCATGTCGTGTGGAGACTTCTGATCGTGCACCCACTACTTTGCTAACTCCTTCAACCGTTTACACGACTTACGCACATTTCTCTTTGTGGATGAATTCACGTTCCGCAGACCTCCAGAACAAAACCCTACGTGATATCCCCCATTTGTGACGTGATTGATGTCTCACAAGTCATGGAGTCTGCAGGGCAGACGTGTTTTGATTAGTCAATTGTTGAAAATGAGTCTGAGTTTCGTTGAATCGAGCATGAATGATGAATGCTCAGCAATTCACGGATTGAACATGTAGTTCTCTGAAGGGATGTCAGTATTGTTGATTCACTAATGAATTACTGACGAGCGACTGAGCAAGTATTGCTCAATTCTGCGAATTACTAAATATTGAGGATTTGATGAGCAACTGAGCAAGCATTGCTCAATTCACCAAATTAGTGATTTTTGATAGTCTGTCGTGCAACTGAGCAAGTATTGCTCAATTCGACAAATTACTGATGAATTGCTGAATATTGATCAATATTCGAGCAATTGAGCAAGTATTGCTCGATTCGGCGAATTATTTACTAGTGACGTGACCCAATAAAATATTAATTAAGATATTGGTAGATTACCAAATATTGTATAATTAATTTTTATGCTGATTGGTGGATCAACATAAATTTATTAGTGTCTGAAATTGCTCAGAATGATGGTTTCACAGAGCGTTTATTCGAAACCCTAATTTTCGATCAATCCTCCATCAATTGGCGAATTGTTGAAAATTAGTCATGAATGAAGAGGGACCGACCACATGGGATGATGAACACCCATGTGATTCCCAGTGCTCGAGTGAGCGCGCACCAGGGTTCTCAGTTTGAGAGTTGGTGAAAGAATGATGATTAAATGGTGGTTTCACCGTTTACTGAAAATATTGCTGGATTCAGCACTAGGTGGTGAAACCTAGGTATGAGAGATGGGGACCGATCAAGATGGCATGGGACCAGCCCTTGGTGGTCACGCGACCAATTGTTGGTCGTTTGGAGGATTCTTCAGTTGGTTGGAGAGAGTTCGGGCCCAGTATGAGCAATTGAGCAAATTAGGTCAGAATTGTGAAAACGTGTGGGACCGGCTTCGTGAAAGCCAACCTGGTCGGTCATGGAGGCATGCACGTGTTTCCATGATGTCCACGTATTCATACTGAGAGTTTCGGTATTTTCTGATGCGCGTTTGAGCAATATCGTGAATTTTCAGAAGAGTTTCATCTTGACTGAGAATTCTCGATTTTTGGTGGAATGAGCATGTATGCTCAATTCATCAATATTTTAAAAATATTAAAATAAAAGTGTTTTAATATTTAAAATTACCATGAGAGGCTAGCCGGTCGTGTGACCATGTTGGCTTTTTGGTTTTTCGTGATTCCGACAGTATTTGAGAAAATATGAAGAAATCATGAATTTTGCTCAAACCCAGGAGTTTCACAAGTTGAGAAAAATAGTAATTATGAAAGATTAGGGATTGCAAGGTGTGGGACCGACCATAGCTAGGGCATGGCCGGCCGACCATGTTGCCCGGTCCCGCACACCTTTCCCTATTTTATAATATTATTTTTCGTGGATCCTTAAAGCTATGGAGAATCCTTGAAGATATGGAGAATCCATGAAGATATGGAGAATCTATGAAGTTTTTGTTGAAACAGAGGAGTTTCGTGAGATTAGGAATAATAATTATAAAAAGCTAAGGATTGTGAGGTGTGGGACCGGCCACGTCTTGGGCATGGCCGACCGGCTGGGATGTCCGGTTCTGCACACCTTTCCTTATTTTTTAATATTATTTGGTGAATCCACCATGTCATGGAGAATTCACAAGTTTTGCACAAAATAAGGAATTTTGCTAAGATGGAGAAACCTTCATGAGTTTATGAAAATAAAATAAGGAAAAATAATGGAGGAAGCATGGGACCGGCCACGGCTAGGGCACGGCCGGCCGGCCGGTGGGCCCGACCCATGGGCGCTTCTCCATTATTTTATTATTATTTTCTCTCTCCTATTTTTGTGTAGGATTCCTCATTATTTCATGTTTTTGGACGCTCGTTCGTGCATCCAGGTGCTCAGTCGTGCATCATTGTCGAGTACACTCGCACCATTTTTGTGGGGCTTACTCAGTGATGGTTCAGATGCCCGGTTGTTGAGTATTTATTACTAATTTATGAAAGTCAGTGGAGAATAATTCATGAAACTGAGTAATAAAAGTGAGTAGTTTTTATTATCAACTCATAGGATCAGCCGTGGATTCGACCATGAATTCAGAATAATAAAATAGGTATTACCATTTCATAGGATCGTAGATTCGACCATGAAATCAGAGTAATAAGTGGTGATATTAACATTTCATGACACCAGCTGTGGGTTCGACCATGAAATCAGAGTAATATCTATTACCATTTCATGAGATCAGCTGTGGATTCGATCATGAAATCGGAGTAATTCATTTATCTATTACCATTTCGATCATGAAATAGGAGTAAGGAGATAAAATATATTATCTTCTAGGAATTCAGTGGTGAATATGACGTAGAATTTAATCTCTTGCGTATAGTCAGTGAATCAGCGAGTGTTTCCAACGTCCCGAAGACGGTTTTCCCTCTCAACATTTCATGTATGGAGGACCGCCTGAGTCTATACACGGACACTCTACATAGTCAGGGAACAGTGAGTGTCACCGGCTTCCTGAAGGCGTTATTGCTTTCAATCTTACGGAGAACCACCCAATCGTTCTTCTATGTAGAGGCAAATTCCTCTATGTCTTCAGGGAACAGTGAGTGTCACCGACATCCTGAAGGCGTTATTTGTCTCAATCTACGGAGAACCGCCCAATTATATTATTCTATATAGAGGGCACGACGAAATGCCAGGGATCGAACGCTCAGCTAGTGGAGGCTTTTCAAAATACGTATTCATCATGGCTTCGTAAAATATGAATCGTTGCTTGCCTGAAAGCCGTCTTAGAAACATGGATCATGACTTTACGGTTTTTCCCTTTGTTAAAAATCCACCATCTACATTAAGTCCCCTGCTTAGTGAGGGACAGTCATGTTCCGCAGTAAGCATGAAATTGTGATTTTCAGTCGACGAGATCAGTGGTTGAACTCGGTCTACAAAGGTACTATCAGAATCCTCGATTTGCTCCAATGTTGTCATGTACGAACAAATTTTTGTGTGAGGACCCTAATGGTATGATAGATTGTGATTTCGTGAGCACGGAGAGATGAAGCATCGCTGATTTGGTCGGTGAAAAGTCCAGTTTTGGTCGGTTTAGCGTTTACGGGCTCGACCCAAAAAAAGGGAATCCTTGTTTTAAGAACAGACGTTCGTTCGTTAGTTTAAGAAACAAACCAAATAGACCTGAGTCTAATGATATAAAATTTTGTCTATGAGATTTCATAAAATTTTATTTTTCTTAAATATGTGAGATTTCACAGAGTGAATAAACCCTCGTTTCAAAGGTGGATGCTTGTACGAGAGAAATTTTTTTTTTGAATAGACGTGCGTCTGTTAGTAATAAAATTTTGTCTATGATCTTTCATGAAATTTTTTATTTTTGATAATATACTCTCGTTTCAAAGACGGATGCTCACGAGAGGGAGAAAAAATATATATTTTCAAAGTTACGTGAGTTTCACGTTATATATTTTTGTAAAATCAATGTTTTGATTTTGAACAACTATTGAAAGTAGACAATGGTTCATGGTGAAATAATATCTGTATGTGAGTTTTCGCAATTGTAGAATGGACATCTGTAAAATTTTCGAAAAACCAGTGGATGTTCACTCAGTAAAAATTTACGTGGGTTGTTCACGGTTTTATGAAAATCAATTTATGATTTTTGAGCAATTGCTGAAAGCAAATAAATTGTATACGTGATGACATAATGTATGTATGAGTTTGGCGATTTTATAGGGTATGCACACATGTGGAAAATCAGCGAATGTTCACATGAAAGGTTATGTGAATTATTCATAGTTTCATGAAAAGTCAGGTGTTGACTTTAAATAATGAACTTTGCTCGTCTTGGCAGTTTGAAGAAGCGAGCAAGTTTTTCGAGGTTTTTACGTTATTATCACTAAGTTCGTGTAACCGTAAATAGGTAAGCGTTGAGGATTACCATTTTTGTAGACGTTGTTGTGAGCGCCTTTATCCCATGATTCATTATTTTGTCGAATCCTGCGTTTTGTATGAACAACGCGCTGAAGTAGCCACTTTGCAAGAATGACTGACTCCCATGATGACACTTCCAAAGATGGTGTTTCCAGAGATAACATCTCTACGGACGAAACTTTAAGAAATGGTACTTCTGGGACCTCTGAGTGATGGTGAGAGATCATTCATACTGAGTTGTACTCTCGGTTATTTCATTAGCTTTACCATAGGATGATTGTGTAGTGAGATCCCGGATCAATGTAGACTCCACGGAAATGGAAGAAAGTCTACGGGAGTGGAGAATCCAGAACTAAGGACTGCAGGATGTTAGAAAATGACGTGCAGTCCCCAGCTGTTTCTTTGGTGAGTTGTTAGCGCTCATTGTGCCATGACTTTGCCCGTGCAATTAGGATCACGAGACCAAGTTTTGTTATTTATTTTCAGACCTTTGCTCCATCGATTGACGGTCTTAAACTTGTTCCCGGGAAAATAATTCATGAATCCAGCACTGATGGAGAAGTCGACGTAAGTATCTTTTTCGTGCAGGTGATCGTGTCATCTCCTTGAATGAATTAATAATAATTGTTGTTGATGAATCCAGGAAGAAATCACTGTAAATAAGCAGCATGTTGATGAAGCGTTCTCTTCTTCTGGATATGGGAATATGAATAATTCCCGATATCCCGAACCGAATGGAGATAGCGGCGTTGTCAACGGAGATTCCGGCATTGTCGAGCCTTCAAATGATTTAGAGACTTAGTAAGTATATTTCCTGTAATTCCTTCATAAAAGTATGATGTCGCTGATTCGTGAATGAATGAATGAAAACCCATGTGAACATACGTATAATTTTGCTGAAATACGTCACCAGAAAATTTCAGACCTCTGTCCTTTATTAAAAACGATGTAGAATTTTCGTCTGAAGTCGGATTTTCGCGGTCTGCATATGCACTTTCAAGCCCAGAAAATTTCCAAGCTTTATTTAAAAAAGATTTTTGAAATTTGAGCATGTTTAGGGCCTGTAAAAGGCGAAATAGTGAACTTCCAGGATACCTTCAGAACTTTTCCAGATTGCATGTTGTCCGATGTTTTGGCCACATCTCCTCGCTCGTTCATCCGATTGATATGAAATTTTGATATGTTATAGATAAAATCCATACAAAGAGAATGGTATATGACTAAACCTTAAATTCATTAGCAATTGCTCCAAGTTCACCGTTGAATACAGGGAAGTGTAAAATCTCTTTAGTTGGGCTTGTTTGAAAACATGTCTCATGAATTATATACTATTTGCGCATGTCTTAGGTGCATAATAAGGAACTTAGATAATGTTACTTCACTTAATTTCTGAATTTTATGGTTGTATTGGGCTTCCATGCTTGAATCGTTCTAATCCCATGTAATCTTCACATTAGGTGCCAAATGTCGAAGTTGGGAATAATGGATCCAATAGTGATGGTTTGTGAAACCTTGGAGCCGTTGGTGGTGAGACCTCCATCCCTGCACCTCAGGGTCATGGAACGCTTGTTGTTGATGCCGTGTAGGTGGCGGAAACCCCAATTGTGCCTGAGATGGTGGAACCCGAATCGAGAATGGAAGAAGCTGCTCAAACTGAAGTTGTTCCTATGATTGCTGACGCTGATTCAGCGACTGAGAAATGGATAATAGTGCATTAGTATCCCAACGCAGGGATTGCTTTTACTCCTCCATTTGGTGAGATACTCCCATATCATAGGTTTGTTGGTGGATTTAGCGTTCCCATTGGATATGCTGCTATGTATAAGAAACTATGAAAGATGTATGGGCACATCGTTGTTACCAAGGATCCGGAGCATATCTATTTCCTGACGAGGCAAGTAGAAGCCGTCTTGCATGTCGTAAATGATATCCGCATCACAACTAGAAATACTGTCACCCGGGATGTACTCTTTGATTGGGAGTACAACTTGAAGAAAGTTGAAGAACTTGGCTTCAATCTGAAGTTCCTTCGTCAAAAGATTGATGCTATCAGAAAAGCAGTGGAAGGTGACACTCTTTTCACTACCAGTGATGTCGTGTTGAAGAAGATGGATGAAGTTGCTGAGCTGACCAGGAAGCTGGAGGTGGAGAAAGCTCATTTGCAAGTCTTGGAGGATGCAGGAAAGCAAAAATCTTATTTTGCTGACTTTCTTTAGTTTTCTTTCTATGATATCTTGAACTTTGTACTTCTGAGAGACATGAGGTTTTATTTTGGTTTTGGTTTTTTGATCGGTTTTTGATAGGTGAATGATTGAGGATTTTCTTTTGGGCTTGATAGGGATTTTTTCTTTCAGTAAAAGAACTTTGATAAATTGTTGAATTCAAATACTTAATGCAAGTATTGAAAATGTTTTAGAGGGATTGAAAATACAATGAAAGGAAATCCTAAATGCCAAATCTAGATGTTTTGGATGTTCATCTCTTGAACTCCAATACCTCAAATGTCCATGTCTTAGGCTTCAAAAGCTTTGAGCCATTTCTCACGAATCACCAGTACAATGGATTTATCATCCATGTCGATCAACTTGTAGTACCCACCGACCACGGATTTGGTGATCATGAAAGGCCCTTCCCAGTTAGGCTTCCTCCCTGAACGCTCTTTGAGTTTAACTGCTTTGAGAACTAAATCTCCTTCATGAAATTTTTTGGGTTGGATTGCTTGTGCCTTGAATATCTTCTGCTGGTTAGGGATCCCTCTTGGACTCCATGTTGGTGGAGATTTCCAATTCTGTGGCACATGTGGACACTCGTGCAAAGGAGAATACTTAGAATATTGATTGCGAAACTCAGTCATTATCCGAGCAATGACTGTGTTAGTAAGATGATGGATTTGAAGGAGTTCTGCGTCTAACCATTTGGTGAAGTGTTGCTAAGATGAGACTAACCACTCATAGCGTTTGGTGATAGCTAGGTTTTGAATGATTCCCCGGACTAGGGTAGCATATTTGAAAGTTGGTAACACATATGCATCATGAGGAATAAGACTTTCCTGAGTGTGAAACCTCCTGAAGAATTCGTGGGTGTTCTCCCCAGGTTTTTGCGTGAGTTCCATCAAGGCTTCGACTTTTCCCAAATGCTCGAAAGGTCGATCATCTTCCGCGTCAGATCTTTCTTCGACGGAGAATTGTGCAACTGAAGATGAAGATATCGCAGCAACTTTTCCATCATGAATCCATGCTCTCCCCAGAACCATTTCATATCCTGGATCCTCTTTAATTATGAAGAATTTAGTTTTTGTCCAGGTTGAATCGTTTCTTATGTTGAGAATGATGTAGCCGTAAGCATACCTGGAAATTCCCTCATGGTCTCGGATTGAGATAGGAGCATGAGTTGCTTCTTGTCGAGTGATATCAGAAATTTTGAGGGTTTTCAAAGGGATGATGTTAACAGCAGTGCCAACATCGACCAATGCTCGCTTGAATTCATTTCCTTTGAGATAGACCACGGCGAGAAGTCCCCAGTCGTACATATCTTTGTCTGTTACTGGCGGTTCAGGGAGTGTCTCCTGAATTGTTAGTCGTTTGCCTGACACAATATGATTCAGTGCAGCAAACATATCTTCTCTTTGGGCCTTTTACAAGTACAGCAACTCGCAGAAATGCTCAATTAAGGATTGAACTGCTTCCTTGACCGGATGCTCGGAGGGTGTGAATGTTCTGATTGGGAGAGGATTTCTATGTACTCCTTCAGTCCCCAGTTCTCCTGAGTCGGCTTTTTCTTTGAATATGTGTTTCAAAGTTCTGCAATCACTTGTTGGATGACTGACATACCTATGCAAATGACAGTAACATGCATTTTCCATCTGCTCCTCGGTTGGTTCCTTTTTGACGGGAGGTAATTTGATCGCACCATCTTGAATCCTGATTTCTAATATTTCGATCACCTCTTCAATGGGAAAAGGGAAGTCAGGCGCTTCCTGATCGTCTTGTTGATGCTGAACTGGTGGTTGTGCGTTTCTAGTCTGGTTGTCCTTTCTTGGTACTTTTTTAGGATAAGACGTTGGAGGAGCATTCTTATGTTGTTGCGCCCGAGATTTCCTTTTGCCTACTTCAACAACATTCATGGAAGGTTGAATATTGTATTGTTTATTGACTAGGCGTCTGATGTTGCTCCAAGTATCTCGCGGCTCCTCAGTTTTGACAGTTTTTGTTCTTTCTAGTAAGGATGGAGCAGTAGTTGCGGATCGCTTAGACGCTTCATGGAGTTCTGAGAAAGTTTGGAACCAAATATTTTCCAGCAAGGATCTGTAGACAGGAATCATCCCGTTGATGCACAAGTCCACCAATTGTTGTTCAATAACATTAGGATCATGACAATCCAAGGCTTGAATTCTGAACCTCTTCACATATTCGTTCGGATGTTCAGTGTTTTTCTGAGCCATTCTCCCTAAGTCAGAAAGAGTAATATGTTCTGAAACGAAAAAGTATTTCATGTAGAAGGCATTAACCATTTCTCCCCAATTAGCGATGCTCCTTGGTGCGATATTGTTGTACGAAGTATATGCTCGGACGGTCAGAGACTTTGAGAACTCCTTCAGTTGGACGACATCATTGTGTTCGTGTTCTCCTAATACCTCAAGGAATCGAGATACATGCTCTCGGGTGTTCCCTGTTCCATTGTAAAGTGTGAACGTTGGAGAAGTATATCCTTTCGGGAGAGAAATTCTCTATGAAGCAGAGGAATAGGGAGGTTGATGACGATAGACAGATGGTGCCTTGCCCTTTCCTCGACTCTCCATAAAACGTTCTAAGTCTTCACGAGTGATAAAACAAGCAGGTTCTGCAGTTTTGTGGACTTCATCATTGTCGTGAACTGGAATAACCTCAAGATCTGTAGTTGGAGATATTTCCTTGTCTTTTCCCTTCTCCTGAGTTTTATATGACATCTTGTCAGTGAGAGTTTTGAGGTAGTTACATAGCTCTTTCTGGGTAGCAGCCATGTCAGTTTGATTCTTGGCGAGAACTTCCTGAACTTTCATGAGATCAACTATAGTGGGTGGATTCTCTCTGACTTCCTCGGGACGCCGACCGAAGAAAGGATGATCGTCGATGTTGGTGTGAGGAGGAGTAATGTCACCGCCATTGTTGGAAGCCGAAATGGTTTCAGGAATACCATCATTGTTATTGTTGCTAGTGCTAGCGTGGTTTTCGTTAGGATTCGTAGCTGAACCTGACCTAAGATCAACCATTTTGCGAAAATGTGAGATTACAACCGAGAGATTAATCTCCCACTGTGGTCGCCAATCTGTGGATGGGGAAAAACGGGTCGCCGGTTTTTCGGGAAAATGGAGAGTCGAGCATGCTGTCGAGACTCCTCAGCCGGGCAAAATTTTAATCCTCACACAGATGCACCGCTGCAAAGGGGGTGCTTAGATTCGGGAAATCAATCTGTATGACTCCGACCTAAACCAAGACAATGGCCGTTCCAGAGTCAATTCGGTCGCAAAGAGAGAGATGTGTTGATCTGTAGGAGGGAAGCTGAGAATTGTGTGGGATCAGTGATGATCGAGGATTGTGGGTGTGTTGAAGGTTTCTGCAATAATGGTGAACTGATAAGTTCTAATAAGTTCTGATGGATTGATGAATTCTTGAGAGTGATAGCTCGAGAAATTCTACGTAGACGAGAATCTGTATTTTCAATCATGGTTTCAGAGACTTATTTATATTGTCAGAGTCGTGAACACCTTGATCCCTGTAAGTGTGACGGTTTCTTGAGTGAAAGAGTGGGAAAGTCAGTTCCATGTTGTGTGGAGACTTCTGATCGTGTACCCACTACTTTTCTAACTCCTTCAACCATAGACACGACTTACGCACATTTCTCGTTGTGGATGAATCCAGGTGCAGTAGACCGCCAGACCAAAACCCTACGTGATATCCCCCCATTTGTGACGTGATTGATGTCTCACAAGTCGTGGAGTCTGCAGGGAAGACGTGTTTTGATTAGTCAATTGTTGATAATGAGTCTGAGTTTCGTTGAATCGAGCATGAATGATGAATGCTCAACGATTCACGGATTGAACATGTAGTTCTCTGAAGGGATGTCAGTATTGTTGATTCACTGATGAATTACTGACGAGCGACTGAGCAAGTATTGCTCAATTTTGCGAATTACTAAATATTGAGGATTTGATGAGCAACTGAGCAAGCATTGCTCAATTCACCAAATTAGTTATTTTTGATAGTCCGTCTTGCAACTGAGAAAGTATTGCTCAATTCGAAAAATTACTGATGAGTTGCTGAATATTGATCAATATTCGAGCAATTGAGCAAGTATTGCTCGATTCGGCGAATTATTTACTAGTGACGTGACCCAATAAAATATTAATTAAAATATTGGTAGATTACCGAATATTGTATAATTAATTCTTATGCTGATTGGTGGATCAACATAAATTTATTAGTGTTTGAAATTGCTCAGAATGATGGTTTCACGGAGCGTTTATTCGAAACCCTAATTTTCGATCAATCCTCCATCAATTGGCGAATTGTTGAAAATTAGTCATGAATGAAGAGGGACCGACCACATGGGATGATGAGCGCCCATGTGATACACAGTGCTCGAGTGAGCACGCACCAGGGTTCTCAGTTTGAGAGTTGGTGAAAGAATGATGATTAAATGGTGGTTTCACCATTTACTAGAAATATTGCTGGATTCAACACTAGGTGGTGAAACCTAGGTATGAGTGATGGGGACCGATCAAGAGGGCATGGGACCAGCCCTTGGTGGTCACGCGACCAATTGTTGGTCGTTTGGAGGATTCTCCAGTTGGTTGGAGAGAGTTCGGCCCAATATGAGCAATTGAGCAAATTAGGTCAGAATTGTGAAATCATGTGGGACCGGCTTCGTGCAAGCCACCTGGTCGGTCATGGAGGAATGCACGTGTTTCCATGATGTTCCTGTCTTCATACTGAGAGTTTCGGTATTTTCTGATGCGCGTTTGAGCAATATTGTGAATTTTCTGAAGAATTTCATCTTGACTGAGCATTCTCGATTTTTGGTGGAATGAGCATGTATGCTCAATTCATCAATATTTTAAAAATATTAAAATAAAAGTGTTTTAATGTTTAAAATTGCCGTAAGAGGCTAGCCGGTCGTGTGACCATGTTGCTTTTTGGTTTTTCGTGATTCGGGCAGTATTTGAGAAAATATGAAGAAATCATGAATTTTGCTCAAACCCAGGAGTTTCACAAGTTGAGAAAAATAGTAATTATGAAAGATTAGGGATTGCATGGTGTGGGACCTACATAGCTATGGCATGGCCGACCGTCCATGTTGCCCGGTCCCGCACACCTTTTCCTATTTTATAATATTATTTTCCGTGGATCCTTAAATCTATGGAGAATCCTTGAAGATATGGAGAATCCATGAAGTTTTGTTGAAACGGAGGAGTTTCGTGAGATTAGGAATAATAATTATAAAAAGCTAAGGATTGTGAGGTGTGGGACCGGCCATGGCTTGGGCATGGCCGGCCGGCTGCGATGCCCCGTCCTGCACACCTTTCCTTATTTTATAATATTATTTGGTGAATCCACCATGTCATGGAAAATTCACAAGTTTTGCACAAAATAAGGAATTTTGCTAAGATGGAGAAACCTTCATGAGTTTATGAAAATAAAATAAGGAAAGATAATGGAGGAAGCATGGGACCGGCCACGGCTAGGGCACGGCCGGCCGGCCGGTGGGCCCGACCCATGGGCGCTTCTCCATTATTTTATTATTATTTTCTCTCTCATGTTTTTGTGTATGATTCCTCATTATTTCATGTTTTTGGACGCTCGTTCGTGCATCCAGGTGCTCAGTCGTGCATCATTGTCGTGTACACTCGCACCATTTTTGTGTGGCTTACTCAGTAATGGTTCAGATGCCCGGTTGTTGAGTATTTATTACTAATTTATGAAAGTCAATGGAGAATAATTCATGAAACTGAGTAATAAAAATGAGTAGTTTTTATTATCAACTCATAGGATCAGCCGTGGATTCGACCATGAATTCAGAATAATAAAATAGGTATTACCATTTCATAGGATCGTAGATTCGACCATGAAATCAGAGTAATAAGTGGTGATATTACCATTTCATGAGACCAGTCGTGGGTTCGACCATGAAATCGTAGTAATATCTATTACCATTTCATGAGATCAGCCATGGATTCGATCATGAAATCGGAGTAATACATTTATCTATTACCATTTCGATCATGAAATAGGAGTAATGAGATAAGATATATTATCTTCTAGGAATTCAGTGGTGAATATGACGTAGAATTTAATCTCTTGCGTATAGTCAGTGAATCAGCGAGTGTTGCCAACGTCCCGAAGACGTTTTTCCCTCTCAACATTTCATGTATGGAGGACCGCCTGAGTCTATACACGGACACTCTACATAGTCAGGGAACAGTGAGTATCACCAGCTTCCTGAAGGCGTTATTGCTTTCAATCTTACGGAGAACCTCCCAATCGTTCTTTTATGTAGAGGCGAATTCCTCTATGTATTCAGGGAACAGTGAGTGTCACCGACATCCTGAAGGTGTTATTTCTCTCAATCTACGGAGAACCGTCGAATTATGTTATTCTACATAGAGGGCACGACGAAATGCCAGGGATAGAACGCTCATCTAGTGGAGGCTTTTCGAAAGACGTATTCATCGTGGATTCGTAAAATATGAATCGTTGGTTGCCTGATAGCCGTGTCAGAAATGTGCATCATGATTTTACGGTTTTTCCCTTTGTTGAAAATCCACTATCTACCCCAGTTGTTGGAGTTTCCTTTATATAGTTTTCAAATCAGGGTTTACAATCCAAGTTACCTTGGTGACAAAGCATTCAATATTCATCGTTAGATGAAAAACCTTATTCAACCAAGCTAATATCTTTCAACCATTAGATCGAACTTAGCTTGTTACACACAAATGAAATGTACCCTCATTTTGGTTTATGTAATACATAAACGTGTACACCATGTTGGTTCACAAATAGTTAACCGAGGTTATCCATATGATTACTCTCATATCAACCTTATTCATCTTAACCGTAACTAGTTCAAATTACTCAAATGAAACTAGTTAAAGAGTTGTCCAATTGCAATATTCTCATAGAATTATATAGGAACACAATTGAAGAAAAATCGGTTTGATTCACTCGAATCAATCATGAAAATTATAGCCACGGTTTGCAAAGATTGCATTTCTTATTATATAAATGTTTATGTTCATGTTCATAACCGATTTAGAAATTTAACCTTCAAGTATGCAAACGGGTACGCATACTTGAAATACCCGGACTAAGATTGAGTTACGCCAGTACACAAAAGGGTACGCAAACTTCAAATCCCAGCAAAAATTCTCGGACATGAACCTGTACGCCATTACGCAAACGGGTACGCATACTTAGGTTCTCGTATTTCTCAAACCAACAGGTACGCAAATGGGTGTGCATACTATGGTTCCCGGACTTGGATTACATATGTGCAAGAGTGCACAACATGACATATCCAATAATGGTTAAGTATTCTAAACTCTTATTTCAATCATTGAAACTTTCTTAGAAGATGTTATATAATTGTTATTCACAAACTATTTTTCATCAAAGCAATTTACAAGTTATTGAAATAATCATTACGAAACATTCCAGTGCAATAATATATGATTGTATCACACAAACCATGTAAGATGTTACTCGGAAATTTTCACATGATATAAGATGAACTTGGTCGAAACGAAAGCTTGCCAACACATATTTCGAGAAATATGTAAGCGAGATAAACTCAGTTCGAAATGTCAAATGTGTATATAAAAAACTATATCGTAATACGACTTATGTCTCAATATAGGAGATAATGTAGAAATAGACTTTCCAAGTGATATATGAGTTTAAGTCTCCACATACCTTTTGTCGATGAAGTTCCACAAGCTCCCCTTAGTAGTTCTTCGTCTTTAAATGATGAACGTCGCGAAAACTAAGCTCAACTACACAATCTATGTCCTAGACCAAGACATATATAAATAGGCTAGAAATCAATACTTATAGTTTTGATCACTAATATTGACAAACATGCTTGAGATAGCAACGCATGAGAGTTCGACCGAGCAGTGCTCTAACATATCCAATATCCTTTTTTCTTTTGTTCCCGAAATTATACAATTCTTATTTTCTCTTGGATCATTAAAGGGTTCTGTTGGTTGGTGATATCAATTTCAAGCCGAACACTCTCCTGAGACTTCAACTTGGATGAGTTCGGCTAGTTAGTGATATCAATTTCAAGCCGAACACTCTGATGAGATTTACAATTGAGTTGTAGTAAGATGATTCGTTCACTCATATTTGTTGAGAATTTGTTCTAAGACTTAATAAAGAAAATAAGGAAAAATATATATACAAAATTTGTCACAGGATGAAGAGAGACCGGGACTCGGGATTCCACTGCTTTTCATATTGTTGTGGTTCAGTCATTAACTCTAAACAATATAGCTCAAACAAAAGAAGTTGTGACTCTAGTTCTTTGCCTAAAATAGATTTCGTAAAATATTATTTGTAAGTTAAAATCATGACGCATCTAAAGTAATTAAAACTAAGCATGCGGAATCTAACAAAATAACAAATAATTAATAGAAATCATAAAACAATTAAATCTATGCAAAAAGTCAATAAAAGAATTAATTCATTTACCACAATCATGAAAAGTTGCTTCCTCCGTTGTCCCAGTGATGGGGTCTAGCTCCGCATGGTGAAAACACACTCAAAGGAATTTTTCATTGCTCAAAAAGGTGTTTACAAGGAGAAAAGGTATAAAACAGGGCCTTTGTAACAATTATATGTGTTACTGTTTCTGTAAGACCCACAACTCTGTGTCGCAAACGCTGTAGCAAATAAGTCTTCCTCTGACGTACGACCCTGGTCTGTGAGTCGTTATCACTGTAGAAAAACGACTGTCTTTGGCTGTCTGTTCTTCGTGTTCTTCGTGTTCTACAGCAGCAGAAAAATATTCTCTGCAACTCGTCCAATCTCTTCTCTGTATCTCTCTATTCTCTTCCCCAACTCTCCATCCCCTTCTCTATGATCCCATCCACCTATTTATACTCCTTAGACTCATTTAATCACGCCATGATTCTCAATATTCTTCATTGAACTCGGGCAGTAAACAAAATATTTTGGGAATATTTTCTTCCCTGATTTAGCTTCTCACGCGTTTCTACAGCTGCAAAATCTCCTCATTTATCTTTTTCTAGGTCCAAAGTGTTGCTAGAGTCATCATACATGAGCAGAACATGTTTAAATTCTCCAAAACTCATGTAATCCCGTGAACTGTCCCTCTCATGCACGTGCTTCCCTGATTTCTTCTCACGGATTTTTGAGCCAAATTTGATAGACCAAAACACTTGTAATAGCTTTGTATATGTCCCAGGAACAATCCCATAAATTTTCAGCCATTTAGTCTCCCTATAACACCTCCAAATCCTTAATTGAAATCTGACAGTGAATAAAAATATTTTCCCGCCAATATTCAGTTCAAACGAAGGGGATGAAGGTGCCCCTTAACCAGCAGCTTGGGTGCCAATAACAAATGGGTGATGTCGACAAATTTGGGATACATATAGCCCTGGGTGCTGAAGATGAATTTGGGCTACACATAGCCATGGGTGCCCCTTATCCAAATCTGGGATCCGTATAGCAAATGTTCTCCGGAGGTGTCCCGAGCAACTTTTCAAGACGAATTTTCCAATAATGTTTATTTCCAAAAAATACCTATAAACACACAAAACACCATAATAAGTACGAAATCGAGTACTAACAGTATGAAACATTGAGGACAAATTAGACACATAAATGCGTCTATCAAATACCCCCAAACTTAATATTTGCTAGTCCTCGAGAAAAACTAATAATAAGAAAATAAAACTGAGTTAATCTAGGGAGGGTTTACCAGAGGTGTACCCACAAAACCATGACTTCTACTTGGTCACAAGTATTCAAAGAGCTATGAGGACATACATATTCTCAACCTATCTCCAAGTAACTAGAATGCTAGAGAAATTAAAGGTGCCAGCTCTAAAGCTGACTAAAGAAAAGGGGAGACACATCCGCAACACTGCTAGATAAAGAGATATCCGCTACACAACTAGATAAACATTGTAAGATGCGTCCGCTGATTTACAGCTGGATAAGATTAGGAGAGAGATAAAAATGAGAGGGACATCTGCTACACAGCTGGACTAATTACGTGTGATGAGTTAAACCAGTGCTAGAAAGATCTTGTGCCATATTAAAAGCGGACTAACAAACCAACCAAATGTATCTTTCTTCGACTCTCTCATAGTGCTCAGTAGAAACAACGTCTTCTTCGGTCTTCAACTGTTGATGATAAACTATCGAACCTCATAGAACCTTGACAATTAACTCTTCTCTTTGATTTCTTGCTTGACTTATATATTTCTACTTCCCTTTGGCCTTATTGAACAAAACCTAACGATGATTTTTTTCATTTTTCATTTTTTTTTCATTTTTCATTTCATTTTTCATTTCATTTTTTTTTCAACAAAAGAATAACAAGGAAAAAATTTAAATGGCTATGATAGAAGGACTTTAGAACTTGGATCTTCGCAACTTGTGATGTCTTGGTATCATGAACTTCAACAACTTATATTATTTGCTCTTATAACTTTTTGTAACTAAGTCTTCAACTTTGATTTTTTTTTGAATTATTCTTTTCTATTGTTGCTTCTAAACCTTAAACGTCTTCAACTTTCTTCATAAATTTTGATGTCGCTCTGCTTGTTGATGATGATAAGTTTCTACTGAGAGAGAGTCGTAATCCAGTAACTAAGACTACATTATGAGGTTGCTTTGTCTTTCTGGCATTTCCTGACCTACTTGCCTTTCCATCATGGATGGTTAGGTCCTCACGGTTACCCTCTAAAAGGAACAAGTTCTCTCCTGAATTTCAAGGATCTCAATGTCTTTTTCTCTAATGTCTCAATAGATTGTTATCTCTAGCATTCCAATTTCTATCTTTTCGGTGAGAAACAGTACGTAAAATTAGCCAACCGGATACCATGTGACGCTAGAAGTTTCAAAAATGCGACTAAAATACCCCCAAACTTAAATCTAACATTGTCCTCAATGTTCTAAAGATAAAATTAAAAGCATGAACAAGGATAAACTGTTACCACTTGAAGAAAAAGAGATAAGGAAACATATTACCGTGTCGCAAGAATATTGGGTTACCTCCCAAGAAGTGCTAAGTTTAAAGTCTTCAGACAGACATTGGAAGAATTAGTCACCTCATAGAATCATATAGAAGTAGCCGGAATAACTGTTCGTCATCTGGATCAAAAAGTATTACCCACAAGAAGAGGAAACTGCAACAGACTAAAAAGATACCGAACATAACCTTGTTTAAGACAACTACATCTAGTTGTGGCTCAGGTTCAGGTTCTATAACTGGGTCTAGATAACAGGTTTTCATCGGTTGGATTTCCTCAAAGCTAAGATCCGGTTCAGGTATTAGAGTCTGGAAAAACTCAACTAAGAACTTAGAAGCACATAACAACAACCTGAATAATTGGGGATCCTCTAAGTCAATTAGATTTGACTCACACAGCTGACCACAATGAAATAGGTGGTCTTCCTTAAGAAAATGTGTCGACCCTAATATCCTAAAGTGATTAGGTTTAGTCTCAAAACTTAATAACCGACACATCTTAAAATCAAAAGTTCCCACAATTGGAAGAAAAGTTTTTGGTGGGAAAACAAAGTCAATCTTGGTATCATAGCCTGGGTTAACCACACCAACCAGAGCATGGGTTTCTAACAACTGAGCTTCTTTCTAGAAATCATTAGGTTCGGGAAAACGTGTATGAAGATAATCTTTTAAGATGGTTGAGGCACAAATGTCAAGTCCTACAGGAGGGTACTTAAGAGTTAAAGCACACAGAGAATGATAATCACCCCCAAACTTAGAGTTTTCTGTGTCTCTAGAAAGACTAGTCACAACTTCCCTAATTTCTAGGTCATCAGATTCCTGGAAATGGTCAATAGATTCTTCTAAGTTGGGTTCATCCTCACTCATTTCTACGAGTTTATCATCTTCTAAGACTAGTGTTTCTAAATCGCTAGATTCTAAAACAGTATTCTCAGGGTAAACTCTTTCCTCTAAACCATCATCACAATCATATAAAGGATTATCAGAGAAAGTTTCATATAAAGTCTCATCAACTAAGGTTTTATTCATAGTTACCTCCTCCGATTCACTGATAGGCACATCAAATAATGGATTATCCAACATACTGCAGGCTAAAGGATCATGAACTACATCGTCTAAAACGGTGGTATCTCTAGGAAAATCCACATCCTTTTGAATAGGTGAATAATTATTAAAATTATTTGGATTTGTACTAGAAATAACACGATCATTATAAAGCTCAACCGGAGTAACAAATTCCTGATCACTATGCCTACATATTTCATGTTCTTCATCAATACTATCCTCATCATAATCATCACTATAATAACATGAAAATGATCGAACCTTATCAAAACAAGTAGTGTTACCAATTCTAACCTCGTCATCTTGATTATGTGAATAAAAACTATCCTTATTTTCGAGGGTGGTATTGGGAAAACTACACTGGAAATTAAGACTATCCTGAGCAAGTTTTTCCATAATCCTATTTGTACTCTCAGTAAATTTCTTGAGGGTCTCTTTTAGAGATATCTTAGTTGACCGCTCTACGGACTCTTCTGGGAGAAGAATATTATAAGTATCTTTCATAAATAACTTCCGTGCTGACTCATTGAAACTCTTGAGAGACTCTTCTATAGAAATAGAAGGATTGTTTTGCTCGTATGACCTGTGGGTATGTGGATAGTAATTGGGCTCAAAATGGTATGGACCATAACCTTCAAAGGTTTCGCGTTCCCAATCACTATTCACACTATGGTCATAAAAAGGATAATGTCTAAGCTGCTCAGCCGGATACTCATTGTATTGGCTATTATAATACCAGTTCGACATCCTAACTGCAAGGGAATTATAAAAAAAACAAAGAAGGCTGACTCGACCACAACAAGCCTATTTTATCTAGCAAACAAAAAGCATGATGGCTCCACTTATATTGTTTCTAGACCAGCTTCTAATCCATCGAAAGGGAATTCGTTACAATTTGAGCAAACCCCTCTGGAATGAATCCGAGTCAAAGTAAGTTCAATAGAGGCGAGGGAAGCTGCGTAGAGCTTTGATACCCAATGCTTCACCGAATTACAAGGCGGCACAGTCACGCATTCAACTCACATAAACCATCATGAACTTCGAAGTATGCTTAAAAGAGTAACCAATATTTTTCGAATGACTTTCCTATTAAGCTCGTTACCCTATCAGTCTCGTTCTAGTCCAAATTTTAAGGCTTAGGTTCGCGTAGGTTACGTGTTCCTAAGGCGGGCAAGAAGGAAACGGTGATGAAATCCGAGTCCTTATCTTGATTTGGCCAGGCCTTGCCCTTTACTAGAAAATTAAATCCGATTTCAGGTCCTCAACATATAGGCATACAAAATCATCCAGTAAACCCGCTGACAGGGGATTCGCGGGTGTTTAGAATTCTTACCTCCCGTTCCAGACGGGGGATGAACCGTTGAAGTCGACTCGGTCCACAACTCCAATGTCGTGTACGAACCCGAGGGGCCGAGACGATATCGTAATCGTTGTCCTTCTCTGCACACAATTTATATTTAAAGCTACCCTTCCGTAGGGTTTAAAAAAAATAAAGTCCCAAAGTTCAATGTCCGAAAATAAAAAAAAAATGTCCAAAAATAAAAGATTACAAAAATAAAGACCTTAATTATAGTTTCTAAAAAAATAAATAAAAATAAAATAGAATATCTATATACAAAATTTTTCTTCTTCACCCCTTTTGGATTCCTCCTTTCTTTTCTTCTTTGGCTTCACTTTTGTTTTCAGCACTTTCTCCCCTTTTCTTTAGCTCAGTTCCAAATCTGAAAGCAAACAAGAAATACCAAAAGGCGTAAAAAGGAACAAATAAAAAAAAACTAAAAACAAATTTATAAACAAATCCGCGTCGGCGGCGCCAAAATTTGATAAGATTTACAATTGAGTTGTAGTAAGATGATTCGTTCACTCAGATTTGTTGAGAATTTGTTTTACGACTTAATAAAGAAAATAAGGAAAAATATATATACAAAATTTGTCACAGGATGAAGAGAGACCGAGACTCGGGATTCCACTGCTTTTCATATTGTTGTGGTTCAGTCATTAACTCTAAACAATATAGCTCAAACAAAAGAAGTTGTGACTCTAGTTCTTTGGCAAAAATAGATTTCGTAAAATATTATTTGTAAGTTAAAAGCATGACGCATCTAAAGTAATTAAAACTAAGCATGCGGCATCTAACAAAATAACAAATAATTAATACAAATCATAAAACAATTAAATCTATGCAAAAAGTCAATAAAAGAATTAATTCATTTACCACAATCATGAAAAGTTGCTTCCTCCGTTTTCCCAGTGATGGGGTCTAGCTCCGCATGGTGAAAACACACTCAAACGAATTTTTCATTGCTCAAAAAGGTGTTTACAAGGAGAAAAGGTATAAAACAGGGCCTTTGTAACAATTATATGTGTTACTGTTTCTCTAAGACCCACGGCTCTGTGTCGCAAACGCTCTAGCAAATAAGTCTGCCCCTGATGTACGACCCTCTTCTGTGAGTCATTATCACTGTAGAAAAACGACTGTCTTTGGCTGTCTGTTCTTCGTGTTCTACAGCAGCAGAAAAATATTCTCTGCAACTCGTCCAATCTCTTCTCTGTATCTCTCTATTCTCTTCCCCAACTCTCCATCCCCTTCTCTATGATCTCATCAACCTATTTATACTCCTTAGACTCATTTAATCATGCCATGATTCTCAATATTCTTCATTGAACTTGGGCAGTAAAGAAAATATTTTCGGAATATTTTCTTCCCTGATTTAGCTTCCCACGCGTTTCTACAGCTGCAAAATCTCCTCATTTATCTTTTTCAAGGTCCAAAGTGTTGCTAGAGTCATCATACATGAGCAGAACATGTTTAAATTCTCCAAAACTCATGTAATCCCGTGAACTGTCCCTCTCATGCACGTGTTTCCCTGATTTCTTCTCACGGATTTTTCAGCCAAATTTGATAGACCAAAACACTTTTAATAGCTTTGTATATGTCCCAGGAACAATCCCATAAATTTTCAGCCATTTAGTCTCCCTATAACACCTCCAAATCCTTGATTGAAATCTGACAGTGAATAAAAATATTTTCCCGCCAATATTCAGTTCAAACGAAGGGGATGAAGGTGCCACTTAACCAGCAGCTTGGGTGCCAATAACAAATGGGTGATGTCGACAAATTTTGGCTACATATAGCCCTGGGTGCTGAAGATGAATTTGGGCTACACATAACCATGGGTGCCCCTTATCCAAATCTGGGATCCGTATAACAAATGTTCTCCGGAGGTGTCCCGAACAACTTTTCGAGCCGAATTTTCCAACAATGTTTATTTCTAAAAAATACCTATAAACACACAAAAACCATAATAAGTACGAAATCGAGTACTAACAGTATGAAACATTGAGGACAAATTAGACACATAAATGCGTCTATCACACTCTCCTGATACTTGAACTTATCAGGTTCGTCTTGTTAGTGATATCAATTCCAAGCCGAACACTCTTATGAGACTTTAACTTGGCATCTTCAACACGACTCGAAAACTTCGTCACTTCCAAGTACTCCATGATTCTAAACGTGTTCAACTCAACATCATAGTTGTTGAAGATCCGTAGCGATAACAATGAGAGAACAAATGCTCTTGATCATTGTTATACAATTTCATAGTATTATTACACAACATCAAAGTTCAATTGTATCACAACTTTGACAACAATACTATGGTGATTGTAAGAGCATTGCTCGGTCGAACTAGCATGCGTTGCTATCTCAAGCATGTTTGTCAATGTTAGTGATCAAAACTATAAGTCTTGGTTTCTAGCCTATTTGTAGATGTCTCGGACTAGGACATAAATAGTGTAGTTGAACTTAAACCTCTCGACGTTCATCTCTTGAAGACGAAGAACTACTAAGGGGAGCTTGTGGAACTTCTTCGACAAAAGGTATGTGGAGATTTGAACTTATCTATCACTTGGAAAGTCTATTTCTACTATCTCCTATATTGAGACATAAGTCGTGTTATAATATAGTTTTCTCTGTACACATTTGAGATTTCGAGTTGAGTATATATCGCTTACATATTTCTCGAAATATGTGTTCGTAAGCTCTCGCTTCGACCAAGTTCATCTTATATCATGAGAAAATTGCTGAGTAAAATCTCACATGGTTTGTGTGATACAATCATTTGATGTAGGCTTGGAATGTTTCGACAATAATTATTTCAATATGTTGAAAATTGCTTTGATTCTAATATTGTGTGAAAACGGATGTTGTCATTATAGAAGAATGTTTCAATGATTGAAATAAAGAGTTGATGATGTAACCATCTTTGTGTATAAGCATATATAGTGTGTTCGCACATTAATGTATAAGTCCATAAACCGGGAGCCAAGAGTATGCATATGTGTGTACACGAAATTGGTAAAGGAGACAGGTTAAGTATGCGTACCCGTATGCATACTGGCGGAAGTTCTCGAACCGAGAATTTCTGCTGAGTTTGGTTTTGGCAAAACTCTTAACTAGTCACCTTAAGTATGCGTACCCGTATGCATACTGGCAGAGGTTTTCAAACTGAAAATTTCTTCTGAGTTTGAAAACTTAACAAACTCAAATCCGGTTGCGTACGCATACCCGTACGCATACTTAAGATGGTTACTTTGTCAAGTCGGTCAGTTCATGGACTTAAACATTTAAATTATAAGGAATGCAATCTTTTCAAACTGTGGCTATAATGTTCATGATTTATTCAAGTGAATCAAACCAATTTGATTTCAATTGTTTTTTCTAAACAATTGAACAACTCTTAACTAGTTTCATTTGAGTCATTTGAACTAGTTATGGTTAAGATAAATAAGGTTGATATGAGAGTAATCATATGGCTAACCTCGGTTAACTATTTATGAACCAACCTGGTGTACACATTTAGGTACGGTTACATAAACCTAAATTAGGGTACATTTCATTTGTGTGTAAAAATCTAAGTTCGATCTAACGGTTGAAAGATATTAACTTGGTTGAATCAGGTTTTTCATCTAACGGTAATTATTGAATGCTTTGTTACCAAGGTAACTTGGATTGCAAACCCTGATTTGAAAACTATATAAAGGAGAACTCTAGTAACTCGGAAAGGTAATCCCCACACCGCCTGTGTGTTACTAGTTGCATAACTAGAGTTGATTCTCCTTTAACCTTAGGTTTCTTCTCGAGACCCCGTAGGTTAACGACTTGAAGACTTCATTGGGATTGTGAAGCCAGACCCAACTATTATCTTTGTAGTTGTGTGATCTGATCTTGCTGTTTCTATCGTGTTGAGTGCAATTGAAATAATTGGCTCGAGATTTTATATCTCCGATAGGCAAGATAGAAAAGTAATCACAAACAAACTTCGTATCATCGTTTGTGATTCCACAATAACTTGTTTCGCTAGTCGATTAAGTTTATCGTGAGGTGATTGATAATACTAGGTTGTTCTTCGGTAATATAAGTCTGGTTTATCAATTGGTTCCTGTTCACCTTGATTTATCAAAAGACTTAATAAAAACTCTTGGGTATTTTTGTGGCAGACAGATTTATTCAATCCTATAAAATTTTCTGTGTGAGACAGATTTTTCTGTCAAGTCTTCGGCTTTGGGTCGTAGCAACTCTTAGTTGTGGGTGAGATCAGCTAAGGGAATCAAGTGCGCAGTATCCTGCTGGGATCAGAGACGTAAGGAGCGCAACTGTACCTTGAATCAGTGTGAGATTGATTAGGGTTCAACTACAGTCCAGTCCGAAGTTAATTGGTGTTCAATCTGGACTAGGTACCGGGGGTTTTCTACATTTGCGGTTTCCTCATTAACAAAATTCTGGTTATTTCTTTTCCGCATTATATTTTGTTATATAATTGAAATATCATAGGTTGTGCGTTAAGATCAATCAATTAGAATATCCATCCTCTGGTTGTTGATTTATATTGATTGAGACTTGAACATTGGTCTTTGGTACCGTTCAAGTAACTCCTCTTATATTCAATCAGGCTCGCAGATTTCTATTTGCTGATTGAATTAAGAGTTGGAGATATTAAACTCTTTGATATACTTTAATCTAGATTGAGTCTGACTGTCTAGTTGATTCTCTAGAAAGTGTATTGGAGTAAGTCCTCTCAGATTGCCAAACGAATTGTTGGGTGTGGTTGTTAGACCCCCGCATTTTCAATTGGTATCATAGCAGGAAAACATATTAAAGACCTCATAAGTCTGTGTTTGTAGCGATCCGATATGGACAATAACGTTATCCCAATAAATGCACCACCAGATCCAGGGATTCCAAAATTCTCTTCCATTCTGATTTAATTAAATCTGTAAAAGAAATTATGTCTAAACCTCCACCAGGTTTAAAATCCCTTGAAGTCTTTTCAGGAATTGAAAAGAAACTTTAAAACCTATCTTCTGATGTTGATTTATATCTCCAGAATGAACAAGAATATCTTGACAGGCTAAATAAAGTTATGCTGAATAATATTTTTGTTGAGGTTAATATTGATTCATTAATCAGTAAGAGAAATGCTCCTCCTCTGTGTAATCACATCAGTTATAACAAACTAAACTTATTACAAGAAGAGTTTGAATCTCAGTCATCTGAGTATATCACCTCAAAGCATGAATCCATTCAGTTTTCAATCTCTGATACTTCGTATCAAGATAGTAGTAGTACCTTCTCCTATAAAGAAGTTAGGATGTCTCTTTTTGACAAAAGAGTTTTCCTTTATTGTACTAAAAACTATATACTAAAGATATGTTTTTTAATTCGGAACAAGAAAAATCAGAAAAACAAACTTCCTTGTTTTTTCTTGAAATTCTTGGATGGATTGTTAAAAACAAAGTCTTGGGTTTCTCTCGGCTGCAAGTGCTGCTGGAAGGAAACTCTCTCTTGGTGTCATGGTGTGCAAGATTCATTTTTGTACTCATAAAAATTAATCAAAACAAATATGTGTTGAGCTATCACTCCCTTGGTTGTACCAAACAAGTCCTTCACTTGCACACGTATGATTCACATACGTTGAATCCAGAACCGCTTCACGGACGAATCTCTATTCGGACATGTCAAAATGGTTCCTATGACACATAAAAGACAAGAGAATCTCTTCGGTTCCATCAATCACTTCTTCGTTCTCCTCAGTTCGAAAACGCAAGAGAAATCCAAACAGTTCCTATAGCTTTGCTTCATCAACTTCTCGTACACTAACCAAATCAAAGTTGGTTTGTACCTTGGAACTCAGGAGAAGCTCGTATACGCTGGATCAAGAGATGTTTTGTGTTTGAAAATCGATTAGGGTTCTGCCATTAGGAAATGTTCACGAACCGAGTAATTTATTTATATCTCTCTCTTGCAGATTTCATTTTAATGGACCCTAGGAAGAGAGTTAACCATGGTGAGAGTTTGGGTACCCAAAGTCATGAAGAAATATTTCGAGACCCAAGTATGCAAATTGTGTTTGTTAACTCTAAGGCACAGACCTACTATGTAGAGTATATCACTAAGAAACCCATCATGGAGAGAATTTACAAACCCTCGATTCTTAATGTTGATGGTCTGACTGGGTTTTGATAACCATGAATGGGGTATTATTCATCGTCCCATGGGAACTGCCTATTTGGATCTAACAACTCAATTTTATGCAAATCTACATGATGCTGATCCTGTGAACTTATATTTCAAAACCATTGTCGAGGGAACAACCTTCTTTGTTAATCGACAAGTAATTGCTGAACTGATGTGCTTGCCACAATCTGGTGATTTTCTCTTGCCACCTCCTGAGCACCTGACACCATCTTCGGAAGATCTCTCGAATCTTCTTATGGGTAAGAATGATCCTCGGCATGAAGGAAAAATTGACGTTCATGAGGTTGATGTGCTTCTCAATGTTGCTGGGAATTTTTTGGTAGCTAACATGATGCCTAACACTCTTGACAGACAACTATGGACCAGACCTCTGGCTGAACTGGTCACTTTGTTGTAGAAGGAAGGAACATCGACTTTTGTGGACTTATCTTACGCCAAATGATAAGTGTCAGAGAAATTTCGAAGAAGACTCCTGGCTTTCCTTGTCTTATTTCTAGGATTTGCAGTCAATTCGGCATCATAACTGTTGGAACCAATCTTGGAGGTCAAAAAGTCTTTACTATGAACAGCGTCAGAAAAAATGGTCAGAGCTCCTTCAGCTCCCAACTCTGAACTCATCCGTCTTCAGCAAGAAAATGATGTCTTGAGGGAGCAGCTGGACTATGCTGAAACAGCTTATCCTAAACTGTCGGAGAAGTTTTACGAAATCAAGAGGGACTATTATGAGTTGAGTGATTAAAATTATATTATGAGTGATGAACTTCTTATGTTGATCCTACTCTAAAAAAACTTTTTTTTTTATGATATAATAACTCTTATATTTAGTCTTGAATGATTTTATCTTTCAAATAGATTATTACATGTGTTAGATCCATAAGAAGTACATATTACTATTGTTCAAAAGTTATCTCTATTATGTCGATATGAATATATTGATGGAAGATAGAATGAAATTTTGGCATTACAAAAGTTAAATCCTTTTATGTCATATTTTGATGGAAGAAAGGATAAAACTTTTGTTTACATGGATTAAGCCTATTGTATGTCATTGTGCAAACAGTGATGGAAAATAGGATGAAGCCTTGTCTATCCTGCAGTATTTGGTCGACCTCCGATCCACTTTTTTGTGCATATACTGTGTTGTTCCATAAGGTTTCTTATGTTGAGCACCATCGACTGAGATGATCATTCTATTATAATTAACTTAGTTGTTGCTCCGTAAGGTTCCCTCTGTCGAACATGATCAACTAAACTAATCATTCTCTTTTGGTTATTTTAGTTAAGTTCACTTATGTTGAGCATGACCAATTAAATTGATCGCTTTTTCTGGTTAATTTTAGTTGTGTATTTCAATTAAATTAACCATGGATTCTCTTGTGATTAATTTAGTTGTATTTTTTCGATTGAACTAACCATGGGTTCTCTAATGGTTATTTCAATTGAATATTTTTGGATTCAAATTCATGTTTTTCATGTAATTTGTTCATCCAAAGAAATCCTTCTTTTCTTGTGAAAGTAAGGTCGCTTGTGTTGTTCCTTTGAGGATGACATTTTATGGGGGGGGGGGGGGGGGGGGGGGGGGGGGGGGGGGGGGGGTTCTTTTGAACTTGTGCTTAATTTCCAAATCTTTGTGGGGAGTGCGGCTGTGGAATTTTTAGGGGTTATCTTGTATCTTTATTAACTCCTTCATGAATGCATTTAGATTCGGCTTTATGATTGCATCTAAATTTGTTGGTATGTTAATACACCTTTTGGTCATGATGTATCTCTGTGGAAATTTCATTAGGATCCCACTAATTTTCGTACCTTTGCCAAATATTTTTGACAAAAACGGGGAGAATTAATGTGTAATTCACACTACAAATACATATGGTTTACGAATCATTTTGTAAGGGGGAGTGGTTTTCATGTTGAGATATGTATTGACTAAGGGGGAGTGATGCATATCACCATATTGTTATTGTCAAAGTTGTGATACAATTGAACTTTGATTTTGTGTAATAATACTATGACACTGTATAACAATGATTGAGAGCATTTTGTTTTCTCATTGTTATAGCTACGGATCTTCAACAACTGTGATGCTGAACTTACAACCTTTAAGATCATGGAGTACTTGGAAGTGACGAATATTTCGAGTCGCGTTGAAGATGCCAAGGAGATCAAGCATGTGGATAAGAAGCTACATTTTTTTATCTTTTTTGTAATCCATATGTATTGATAGTTTTGTCACTAAAATTGACAAAGGGGGAGACTGTTAGAGCATTTCTCGGTCGAACTCGCATGCGTTTATATCTCAAGCATGTTTGTAAATGTTAGTGATAAAAACTATAAGTCTTGATTTCTAGCCTATTTGTAGATGTCTCAGACTAGGACATAGATAGTGTAGTTGAGATTAAATATCTCGACGTTCATCTCTTGAAGACGAAGAACCACTAAGGGGAGCTTGTGGAACTTCTTCGAAAAAAGTTATGTAGAGACTTGACCTTATCTATCACTTGGAAAATCTATTTGTACTATCTCCTATATTGAGACATAAGTCGTGTTATGATATATTTTTCTCTATATACATTTGAGATTTCGAGATGAGTATATCTCGCTTACATATTTCTCGAAATATGTGTTGGTAAGCTTTCGCTTCGACCAAGTTCATCTTATATCATGAGAAAATTGCCGAGTAACATCTCACATGGTTTGTGTGATACAATCATTTGATGTAGGCTTGGAATGTTTCGACAATAACTATTTAAATATCTTGAAAATTGCTTTGATGCTAATAGTGTGTGAAAACGGCTATTGTCATTATAGAAGAATGTTTCAATGATTGAAATAAAGAGTTGATGATGTAACCATCTTTGGATATAAGCATATATAGTGTGTTCGCACATTAGTGTATAAGTCCATAAACCGAGAGCCAAGAGTATGCATATGTGTGTATACAAAATTGATAAAGGAGACAGGTTAAGTATGCGTACCCGTACGCATACTGGCGGAAGTTATCGAACCGAGAATTTATGCTGAATTTGGTTTTGGCAAAACTCTTAACTAGTCACCTTAAGTATGCGTACCCGTACGCATACTGGCGGAGGTTTTCGAACCGAAAATTTCTGCTAATTTTGGAAACTTAACAAATTCAAATCCGATATCTTAAGTACGCATACTTAAGCTGGTTACTTTGTCAAGTCGGTCAGTTCATGGACTTAAACATTTAAATCATAAGGAATGCAATCTTTGCAAACCGTGGCTAAAATGTTCATGATTGATTCAAGTGAATCAAACCGATTTGATTTCAATTGTGTTTTCTAAACTAGTTTCATTTGAGTCATTTGAACTAGTTATGGTTAAGATGAATAAGGTTGATATGATATTAATCAAATGGCTAACCTAGGTTTACTATTTGTGAACCAACCTGGTGTACACATTTAGGTACGGATACATAAACCTAAATGAGGTACATTTCATTTGTGTGTAACAATCTAAGTTCGATCTAACGGTTGAAAGATATTAGCTTGGTTGAATCAGGTTTTTGATCTAACGGTGATTATTGAATGCTTTGTTACCAAGGTAACTTGGATTGCAAACCCTGATTTGAAAACTATATAAAGGAGAACTGTAGCAACTGGGAAAGGTAATCCCCACACCGCCTGTGTGTTACTAGTTTCATAACTAGAGTCGATTCTCCTTTAATCTTAGGTTTCTTCTCGAGACCCCGTAGGTTAACGACTTGAAGACTTCATTGGGATTGTGAAGCCAGACCCAACTATTTGTAGTTGCATGATATGATCTTGTTGTTTCTATCATGTTGAGTGCAATTGAAATAATTGGCTCGAGATTTTATATCTCCGATAGGCAAGATAGAAAAGTAATCACAAACAAAATTCTTCTCATCGTTAGTGATTCCACAATAACTTGTTTCGCTAGTCTATTAAGTTTATTGTGAGGTGATTGATAATACTAGGCTGTTCTTCGGGAATATAAGTCAGGTTTATCAATTGGTTCATGTTCACCTTGATTTATCAAAAGACGTAACAAAAACTCTTGGGTATTTCTGTGGGAGACAGATTTAGTCAATCCTATAGACTTTTCTGTGTGAGACAGATTTTTCTATCAATTCTTCGACTTTGGGTCATAGCACTCTTAGTTTTGGGTGAGATCAGCTAAGGTAATCAAGTGCGCAGTATCCTGTTGGGACTAGAAACGTAAGGAGGGCAACTGTACCTTGAATCAATGTGAGATTTATTAGGGTTCAACTACAGTCCAGTCCGAAGTTAATTCGTAGTAGGCTAGTGTCTGTAGTGGCTTAATACAGTGTGGTGTTCAATCTGGACTAGGTCCCGGGGTTTTTCTACATTTGCGGTTTCCTCATTAACAGAATCCTGGTGTCTGTGTTATTTCTTTTCCGTATTATATTTTGTTATATAATTGAAATATCACAGGTTGTGCGTTAAGATCAATCAATTAGAATATCCAACCTTTGGTTGTTGATTTACATTGATTGACACTTGAACATTTGTGTTTGGTACCGTTCAAGTAACTCCTCTTATATTCAATCAGGCTCGCAGATTTCTATTTGCTGATTGCGGATTGAATTAAGAGTTAGAGATATTAAACTCTTTGATATACTTTAATCTAGATTGACTCTGACTGTCTATTTGATTCTCTAGAAAGTGTATTGGATTAATTCCTTTCAGATTGCATAACGAATTGTTGGGTGTAGTTGTTAGACCCCCGCATTTTCAGATATATATCACTTCCCCTTAGTCAATACTTCATATCAACATGAAACCCCCCCCCCCCCCCCTTGCATAATGATCGGTAAACCATATGTATTTGTAGTATGAAACTACAAATTAATTCTCCCCCTTTTTGTCAATATAAATTGGCAAAGGTACGAAAACTAGTGGGATCCTCATGAAATTTTCATAGAGATACTTCATGACTAAAAGAGAATAGCATACCAACTATATAAACAGATATAATGTGAAACAGAAACAACACAGACACCATAAATCTTGTTAACGAGGAAACCGCAAATGCAGAAAAACCCAGGGACCTAGTCGAGATTTGAACACCACACTGTATTAAGCCGCTACAGACACTAGCCTACTCCAAGTTAACTTCGGACTGGAATGTAGTTGAGCCCTAAAAAATCTCACAATTATCAAGGTACAATCACGCTTCTTACGCATCTGAATCCTAGCAGGACTCTACGCACTTGATTGCCTTAGCTGATCTCACCCACAACTAAGAGTTGCTACGACCCAAAGTTGAAGACTTGATAAACCAATCTGTCTCACACAAAAAAGTCTATTGAATAGATAAATTTGTCTCCCACAGAAATACCTATGAGTTTTGTTCCGTCTTTTGATAAATCATGGTGGACATGAACCAATTGATACACCAGACTTATATTCCCGAAGAATAACCTAGAAATATCAATCACCTCACAATAATCTTAATCGTATGGTAGCGAAACAAGATATTGTGGAATCACAAACGATGGGATGTGACTACTTTTTATGTTGCCTATCGGAGATTAAATCTCGAGCAAATCTTAGAGAAGATAGTACTCAATACCATAGAATAAAGCAAGACCAGAACACGCAACTACAGAAAAAATTGTTGGGTCTGGCTTCACAATCCCAATGAAGTCTTCAAGTCGTTAACCTACAAGGTTTTGGAAAAACCTAAGGTTAAAGGAGAATCGATTCTAGTCGCAACTAGTATCACATAGGAGGTGTGGGGATTAGGTTTCTGATAATAAACGATTTTTTTCTTAATAAACGGCCAGCAACTCAAGCTCAAAAGGTCATGATTCAAAGAAATCAATAACCAAAGATTAGCAATTTTCTTAATATTTTTCTTGTTATCATTATAGAATGGAAAATGCCTATTTATAGGCTGCAATGCTTGGAAAATAAGAAATCAACCCCTAAAAATATTACTTTTAATATAAATCCTAATTCTAATAAAATACATATTTTTCATAACAAAATTTCTTAATAAATTAATAACTATATACTAAACTATAAAACTTGTTGTTGTCGCGCTTCGCAGTTGCTAGCCAAGGTGGTTTCCATAACTTGGATAGGCTTGACCCATATAATGGACCAACAAGACCACATATGCGCCACCACCCTCCTTAAATGGGACTTCTCTCTCAAAGTCCACGATATATACCGATATTGGCTCCACATATCACCCTATCAGTTTCCCAGTTGCTAGAGTTATCCCTTATATAGTCTTCAAACCATGGTTTACAATCAATGCCACCTTGGTAACAAAGCATTCAATATTCATCGTTAGATGAAAATATGATTACACTCAAGCTAATATCTTTCAACCGTTAGATCGAACTTAGCTTGTTACACACAGATGAAAAGTGACTTCATTTAGATATGAGTAACCGTGCCTAAACGTGTGCACCTTGTTGGATCAACAGTAGTTAACCGAAGTTAGCCATATGAACACTTTCATATCAACCTTATTCATCTTAACCATAACTAGTTCAAATAACTCAAATGAAACTAGTTTTAGAGTTGTTCAATCTTTTACATTCTCATAGAAGTATAAAAGACACAATTGAAGCAAAATCGATTTTGATTCACTCGAATCAATTCATGAACATTATAGCCATGGTTTGAGAAAGATTTTATTCCTTAATATATAAATGTATTAGTTCATGAACAAACCGATTTTAGAACATAACCTACTCAAGTTTGCAAACGGGTACGCATACTTAAGTGGCCAGACTTAGTTTGGGTTCGCCAGTATGTGGACGGGTACGCATACCTCCAAACTCGGTTGAATTTCCGGACATGAACTTTACGCCAGTACGCATACGGGTATGCATACTAAGTTCCCAGACTTTCATTAACTAACCAGTACGCATGCGGGTATGCATACTATGATTTCCGGACTTGGAATAACATGCAACATTTTAGCATACAAGTACGCGTACTGTGCTATATCCAATCATGGTTAATTGTTCTAAACTCCCATTTCAATCATTGAAACATTCTTAGAAGACGACAATAGCTGTCTCGCACAAACTATTAGCTTCAAAGCAATTTTCAAGTGATCGAATGATCAATACGAAACATTCTGAATCTATATCAAATGAATGCTCACGCAAATCATGTAATATGTTACCAGGCGTTTTTCACATGATCATCTTTTGACTTTCGTCAAGAATATAAGATGAACTTGTTTAAAGCGAAAGCTTACCAACACGTATTTCGATAAATATGTAAGCGAATTAATCTCAACTCGAAATATCAAATGCGTATAATCGAAGTCTATATAGATGTACGAATTTTGTCTCAAATGGGAGATAAAGTAGATAGACTTTTGAGTGATAGATAAGTTTAAGTCTTCACATACCTTTTGTTGATGAAGTTCCACAAGCTCCCCTTAGTGATAGATAAGTTTAAGTCTTCGTCTTCAATCGATGAACGCCATGAAGTCTACTGCTCAACTACACTTGTTATCCTAATCCGAGACTTAGCTATAAGTAGACTAGAAATCAAGATTTATAGTTTCGGCAACTAAACTTGGAAACAGGCTTGAGATAGCAACGCTTGCGTTCGACCGAGCAGTGCTCTAACAATATCTCCCTTTGATATCAATACATGTGGATTACAAAATAAATAAAATTTGTACCTTCTCATCTAAATGCTTGATTTCCTTGGTTCTTCAACATTACTCGAAATCTTCGTCACTTCCAAGTACTCCAGTGATTCTGAACGTGTTCAACTCAGTATCATAGTTGTTGAAGAACCGTTGCTATAACAATAAAAACAAGATTCTTTCGTATTTTTATACAGTGTCATAGTATTATCATGACAACATCAAAGTCCAATTGTATCACAACTTTGAAAACAATACTATGGTGATATGTATCACTCCCCCTTACTCAATACTTCATCTCATATGAAAACCATAATGATCCGTAAACCATATGTATTTGTAGTGTGAAGTACACATTAATTCTCCCCCTTTTTGTCAATATAAATTGGCAAAGGTACGAAAACTAGTGGGATCGTAATGAAATTCCCATAGAGATTCTTCATGACTAAAAGAGAACATATCAAATTTATTTAGATACAATCATATAGTCGAAACTAAGTCCATTCATCAAAAAGTTCTTCTAAAATGCATATCTTTAGAAAATAAAAATTAGTAATGTACATTTACTAATTGGAGATTTTATACTGAGATTTCGGTCAAAACTAAGTACCCTAATTAGGCGAAATCTCTCACGAATTCTCGTTTTAAAGACTTCTTTGGGATTGGAAAGCTCTACGAGTACCGTTGGTGGGAAACTAGAAAATTGCAGTTTATTATTAGTTTTCGATTAGTTTTATTTACTAACGACTTCTTGTGATAATCCATTGTTAACATGTGTGTGATTGATCACAAGAGATTCAAGTTGATTGTGTGCAGGTGTTTATTGAATATCTAAGAAGATTTTAAGATGAAAAAGATTTCTGATTTGGGTTCATAAACTTTGGTGTGCACAAAACTTGATCGGCTGGGGATCCAACTATAATCGGTTTATCTTTGTGATAACCTTGATTGATTAGTTGAGTAGATCGGCATCAGTACGATTCTTTGTGATTCTAAGTATTGATTGCATAGTCTAAACAATTACCTTGGTAATTGTTAAGAGATTGGTAATTGCATAGTCTAAACAATTACCTTAAAGCAAGATCGATTTTTATTCACTCGAATCAATTCATGAACCTTATAGCCACAGTTTTCAAAAGATTGCATTCCTTAATATATAAATGTATTATTTCATGAACAAACCGATTTTAGAACATAACCTACTCAAGTATGCAAACGGGTACGCATACCTTTGTGACCGGACTTAGGTTGGGTTCGCCAGTATGAGAACGGGTACGCATACCTCCAAACTCAATTGAATTTAAGGACATGAACTTTACGCCAGTATGCGTACGGGTATGCATACTAAATTCTCGGACTTTCATTAACCAACCAGTAAGCATACGGGCATGCATATTATGATTCTCGGACTTGGAATAACATGCAACAGTTTAGCATACAAGTACTCATACTGTGCTATATCCAATCATGGTTAATTGTTCTAAACTCCCATTTCAATCATTGAAACATTCTTAGAAGAAGAAAATAGCTATCTCACACAAACTATTAGCTTCAAAACAATTTTCAAGTGATCGAATAATCAATACGAAACATTCCGAATCTACATCAAATGACTGTCTCACACAAATCATGTAAGATGTTACCAGGCGATTTTCATATGATCATCTTTTGACTTTCGTCAAGAATATAAGATGAACTTGGTTAAAGCGAAACCTTACCAACACATATTTCGAGAAATATGTAAGCGAGTTAATCTCAGCTCGAAATATCAAATGTGTATAATCGAAGTCTATATAGCTATACGACTTTTGTCTCAAATAGGAGATAAAGTAGATATACTTTTGAGTGATAGATGAGTTCAAGTCTTCACATACCTTTTGTTGATGAAGTTCCACAAGCTCCCCTTAGTATTTCTTCTTCTTTAATCAATGAACGCCATGAAGTCTAATGCTCATCTACACTTACTATCCTAATCCGAGACTTAGCTATAAGTAGACTAGAAATCAAGAGTTATAGTTTCGGCAACTAAACATGACAACAAGATTGAGATAGCTATGCTTGCAAGTTCGACCGAGTAGTGCTCTAACGTAACCCATTAGTGATTTCTCAAATTAAAAGTAGTTTATATTTTTATTTTTTATATTATGAGTGAATTTTTCATCTTTTTACTTCATTTCCTATTTTGGATGTAGGTATGGGTATATGACCATATCTCCATTTTGGAATTAACTAAATAACTTGAAAAGTATGTAGATTGGGTTGATATACTTCCAACAGTGGAACAATACAAGTTTGAGGACGAGATGAAAAGGAATAAAGAGCAGTTGGTGGCAAAGTTGAGAGAGAAGTTAGACTCTTTGAAGGTCAATGACGTGGATTTTGATCCATATTCATAGCCGTATGAAGTATTTGAAGATTAAGTTGTTGAAGATGAAGATATTCTGTAGGGTATGTATTATGGACCATTGTTTCATCCCGAAGGTTGTGTAATATATGATCCTCAGAGAGTACTCCGTCAATTAAGAACCATCCAAAAGATCCCTTTATTTGACGAAAAATTCAAGTTGATGCCAAATAGTGGTGATGGAACTAAAAGAACCACTTTTTCATGGGGTTCCAAAGTATGATCCCGAACCTAGCATTAAGCATTAGAAAAAGTTGGAGGACAACAAGTTAGATATGTCCGCTTTAGTACCTTTGCATGATTATCCTCGTGAAGTTGATCCGTGTTACATGGATTGGTACAACCAAGTTTCTCACCCCTTGATTATCAATAAGAAAAGTCAGAAGATAGCCGATAAGGCGAAGGAGAAGCAAAAGGCGTCCATCATTTCCAAAAAGTATACTTATGAAGAACCATAGAAGGCTTTCAAGACAATAGTAATAATTGCATTAATTTACTCTTGAATTTTTTATAACATAAATAAGAAATTATACAAGTCACTCATATTTAGAAGTTGTTGGAAAATGAAATTAGGTTGCAGCGGGTAAGGAGATGTTGAAGAAAATGAGGAAGAAAGCTAGTTGCAAAACACCGTTGATGGTTGATGAACAAAATTATCTCATCGAAGAGTGGGATTCTATTATAACCAAAGGACGAGGAACACAGGTACCCACCAAAAGGAAAACGAAGAAGAGAGACCAAGAAGCTGATGAAGGCACAAGAAGAGGTGGTAGTACCGGCCCAACCGGTAATGACGACGCGGCGGAAGATGAACATGAAGGTAGCAGAAGAGGGGGCCTTGGAACCGACAAAAGAGGATGTGGTCAATGAACTTTTATGTTTTCTATGTTTCATTAAGTACACTTTTATCTTGGATTTCTTAACCTTGTTCTTGATAACTTGACTTTTATGTTTGCTAGTTCATTTCATGTTATCGACAATTTGACTTTCATGTTTTAATCGTGTTATAGATACCTTGGATTTTTAGTTTTCATCATGATATAGATAAGTTCAGCATCTAGAACTTATAAGGTTCAGCTAGTCTTGTGAATGTCCTAATCTGCCGAACCTGGTAAAAGTTAGGGATCTTGAATTTTCAGATTCAGACAATTTTGTAATTATCCATACAATCCGAACCTGACAAGTTTTAGATAACTGTATTTTACCAGGTTCGGCTTGTACGAGAAATTTTCACTATCAAACGAACCTTCTTATTTACAAATAAAATTTCCTCAACGGCTAGCTTTTTTTTAAAGCATTGATCCATTTTGGAATTTCTACATATAGTGTTGGCCCTTTCTTGTAAAATTTTTGGTAAATTTGCTCTTGTTCCTACAAACCAATTTTTTTGTTGCATTTATACTCAAAAATGGAACCATTCACCGTTGAAGATGATAAAATTCTTGTCAGAGCTTTCATTCGAACTTATCGTGAGCGGCCTAATGAACGACGTTTTGGAAAAGCGTAAAAGAATTCCAGTTTGAGTTAGATGGGAATCCAAAACGTCGTAAGTGGATGGAATTAGCTGAAAGATTTGAGAGTATCTGTTATACTATGTGAGATTACATCAGAATATTAAGATGGGTCAGTTAATATCATCCTAGTGATACTAACGAAGAGAAGGTGAGTACCCCAAATTCTACCGTGGTTATGTTAAGAAATAGGGTACGCTTTTGTTTAAATACTAACTTGAGAATTTTTCTTTTTTAAGGATGCTCAAATTCAAAGCCTTGGGAAATACGCCATGGAGGAAGATACGAGCTTGGGATGTGTTATTCATGGTTGAGGAGAAAAATTCCGAGATTTATTAGAGAAGTAGTCGCGGAGATTCGTTTGAGATGATATCCGTCGTGATCCATTGAACTATTATGTAAAATGATATTAGTAGTGTGTGATCTAAGTTTTTATTTAAGTGAAATAGTAAGTGAAATTTTAGAAAAACACATGATGCAGTTCGGCTCATAATTTAAATTTATAATGCGCCGAACATTTGGTATTTTCAAACTTTTTAAATATATAGACGTTACTTTAACAGGTTCGGCTTGTAATATAAACATATTTCAATACGAACCTTTGAATATTCAAATAAAATTCTAGTAACGGCTATTTATTCTTTTTGGAAAAATATATTCGTTGTAAATCGGCTTTATATATATACCTACCCACCGTTTCACATTAGAAAGCACATCTCCTGAAAAAACGGCTCCCCTAGTCCTGAAGATTTGTCTCTTTGCAGAAACTGTGTAACATACTATCCAAAGAAGGGGGAAGAATGACGAGTGAAGGGTCTGATGAGTATGTCCTACTTGGTTCTATTTAATGAAGCATTCTCCACCAAAACAGGTAATCCTCACAACCGGGATTTTGCATCCTTGTTTTACCGAATTAGATCTATAAAAAAAGGTAAGAGACTTTATATCTTTAGTTCGGGTTGTGAATCGATATCGACTCAAGGGTAAAACAACCTACGATATTGAAGTGCGAACTCTAGAGGAATGGTGAAGATGAAAAGGAAAGAATTTCAAATACGAAGCTCACCACCACATCCTTGGAAAGTTTCGCATAACCCGTTTGGGATATTAGATGGTTTTCTTTTATAATGCTACCATGTTCCTATGTGATGGGAATGTAATTTAAAATGCAATCCTTTATCCTATGAATGAAAAACCACTTTCGAATTGAAGGAAATTTTTACAAAGGTTCGGCAGGTACGTAACCTCTTTAATACGCCGAACCCAACTAGGAAGTCTGGTTTTTAGAATATGTCAGGTTCCGCTTGGTGCGTAATATTTATAGTCAGCTAAACCTGACTGGGAATTTCGGGTTTTATTTTTGCCAATTTCGGCTTGTTACATAATATGTATAATCATCCAAACATGACTGAACATCCTTGGTTTTAATTTTTGTCAGGTTCAGCCTGGTACGTAAAATACATAATAAGCCGAACCTGACTGGGAATCCTGGGTTTTAGTTTTTATCAGGTTCGTCTTGTAATAATTATGCCGCACCACATCCAGTATTTGGTATTATGGACTTTATTATTGGTTTGGCTTGTAATGTTTTTGCCGAACCACATCATGTGTTTTCTATTTTGGCCTTTATAGGTGGTTCGACGCATAATCAATATTACGGGACAACCGAACTTGATTGTGTTTTAACACTTGTAGACAACCAAAACAAATTTTCCCAAAAATAAAAATAAACCATACAATGATTAGGGTCTCGAGGGTACATTTAATCGTACTTATGATGTAATCCTCACCATCCGCTAAAAGAAAATAAGACAAAATAGATTGAGTGCTCCGCTAGAAACTAAAAAACACCTCCATATATCATTTTATAGAGATCCTAGACGAATCTTAACATCTTCACTAACCTCTTTCTCACCGTCTTCATCCTCATTGCTTGAACATAAATTTATTTGTCCACTTGTGAGCGACACATTCAAATCTTTCCAAAGATCCATTTTCGTTTCATAATTTTCGCACCAATTCATCGAGTAATTATTTTCAAAACTTGGCCAAAAGGATAAACCTCTCAAGGGAGGTAATGGGCAACCGGGTCTAAGTTTGAGGACAATAAAATGAAAAATTTGAACAAATCCAATACCAAGTCTTCAATATTTTACTCCATCATGGCAAGGTTTTATTGGAGGCGCGTAAGTAAACCTATTATCCGTCCATCCGAAGCAATGTACCACGCAATCGAATGCCTCCGCTCTTAGAAACCCACAAATGGGCACTGGTATCTAATGTTCTTGTGGAATGATTCAATACCCATGTAAACGACGTTCGAATGCAATGTACTTCAGTGCCACCCCTGCATCTCCTTTTGGACCACCTCTCATCATTGTCTTGTAGAATTATTTGTTCCGGCGTAGGGTTTGTTACAATTGTTTCCGAATATATTTGACTTCATTTTCTCAGGTCACCAGATTGTTCCCTTCTCTAAACGGACCAATTTGTTCCGCCGTGACGTAATATCCATGATTTCCATCACCTTCTACGTCGTCCATTTCTATAATATGTTCATGAATTACTGGCGGTAGATCTACCAAGTAGTTATCATATATAAAATTGATATGCCGCAAATAGTTACTATACTTATCTCTTTTGGGTTCTCTCATCCTACCAATTTCATATACGGTACCTTTTTCCTTTATCTTGGTTTGTTAAGGATACATCTTACTCTTCCTATTGACGTCCTCTTAACTATCCTTTGCTTGTGATGGACAATCATTCTCCTTGACCTCTTTGTTACTTGTTTCAGATTTTTGAATACTCGGACCACCACGTTTTCTTGGAAATTTCACTTCTTCCTCCTTCATCACCTTCTCAATTTCCTTCTTTGCCTTTTCAAACCTTGCATCATGGTACTCAACATCGTATGGATCCCTATGGGTAGCCAATAGTTCCTTGTTTGCTTGTCTAGTTTGGAAATTATTTATTTTCTTACTCTTCCTACCTTTCGGGATCCCCTTCTCTGGTTCCAAAATATTCTTTTGGGTGAAAGGATACATGACCGACATCATATTGTGCCATAGGATTTGTTTTTGAGATTAAAACATCTTCCTATACATTTCCACCAACTTTTCTCATTTGTCGTGTCCCATGTCTCTAGATCATCCTCATCATCTTCGGTTGGAAGACGCTCAAAGCTTAATTGTTTCCAAAAAAGATCAATATCCTCAAATGGTATGATACGATCCTTCTACCGAAGTATGTAATGGAGGCATGGAAGTCCCATAAATGTCTTCATTTTACAAACACACTCTTCCTCCAAGTTAGCGGATAATTTCTCAATCAAGTCCAATTGTTTCATCAATAAGTCAATGCATAGATGAGAGACTCTATAAGTTAATCCACGTAACCATTTACTATCATAATCTTTGTGTTTGGCCATATTGTTATGTTCGAATGCACTTTAATTCTCACACCATCACTTTTGAAATATTCATCAATTGCATCAAATACAGTGACAAACGTGTCAACGCAACAAAAAAGGTTCTTCTTCAAATGATAATGAGCCGACTCTACTATACTTGTGGCTTAATTGAGATGTTTGTGTCAATTTGTGAAACAAGCCACAAACCTTTCTTTATCAGGTTCCAACACATCTTTGAGCAAATAAATAATGACATCGGGGTAGCCGGTCCTCCAATGATCAATAAGCATTTGAACCTTTTCTTTGTAGACTTCCTCAGTGATTGACCATACCAAAGATTCTCACTCTCCATGGAAAGAAGCCCACAACCTCTCAGTCTTATCATATTCTTTCATGAATTCTCTCTTTTTATTTACTCGTTTTTCCTCCGGTAGCTTAGCAATATTCTCTAGTTATTTCAACTTAAGTGTTTGAAATTGTAGTTTGGATTTTTTTCCTTACATTGCACCATATATGAAACGTACAAAGAAAATTGAATCCATCCAGAAATACCTTATTAATAGCATACATCAACGATGAATTTTGATCGGATACGAACACTTAAGGAAGAGCACCCTCGTGGAAGATTAATTTCAATTGTTCTAACCCCCAAACGTAACTTTTTTTCTTCTTGTTTTTCAAGAAACAAAAAGCCACAGTGAACGATGCCTTTGTCGAAGTATGCCCGACAATGTTCATCAACGACATCTCATATTTGTTAGTCTTGTACGTGCAATCCAATACAATAACTTGTCGGAAGCATTGAGCCAATTGGACGCATTCCGGGTGGGCAAGAAAAACGTGTGTCACTTGACCGAAGTCATCCAACTTCTTTTGGAAAGCGTAGTTATGCTTCACCCCTAACCACATCACTTATTGCATCACCATCCTACCTTGCAAATTGAGTCTTCTCAAGTTATTCCTTGCGTTGTAGATAGTTTGCATAGTCGAATTGTTATTCTTGTCGTACGCCTTCAATTTACTAAGAATCCTAAACAGTGCAGATGTGCTTGCGTCATTTTATCTACCTCGTGCATTTCGTTGGTTTGAGTCACGCAACTTTTGCATGTCCGTGAAGGTCACGTGGACGTGGGTGGTTATGACGACAATCCAAAGTTTTATTCACAACCCAATATTCATCATCTTTGTTCAAGGACTTATTCTTATTCTTGAGGTTGAAAATGATCTTGAAAGGGCACTTTGTTTTCTTTGACTTTATCTTATTCTTTCTCCGGGTCTTCCCAACATATACAGAACCCTTTATAGCCTTGCTATCTCCGGTTCCACATCGCTCACAAATCATTTCAAATCGATCCCTAGGCTTTTTCGTCCATAAACTAGTACCCAATTTATCTTCATTGCATGTTCCTCATCCCAAGCCTGTGCTTCGAGTTTACTTTTCCATGTCTACGTTCATTCACACACAAATAATTAGTAAGAAAAACTTCGGAATATTCCGACAACATTAAGGTAAACGCCAAATTCTTACATACCAAATCATCTTGGAAGTGATCCTTAGTATCTTCCTGAATTACTTCTACGGTATCAGGTTGATTTTCCATCGTGACAAGTCCACCAAGCACAATCTACAAAGAATATCACAAGGTTAGATACTACAAAGAAAAATTAATGATTAGGTTCGGCTATTACGATAGCCACAATATGTGCCGAACCTAGTACATTTAGCAGGTTCGGCTCTTACGAAATTCACAATATGTGCCGAACCATTAAAAAATTATGAACCCAACAATTCTCAAGAATATTAATGGTAATGTGCGTCTTGTATTCTACTTATGTAAAAAGCCGAACCATGTATTTACAACAAGTTCGGCTCTTACGATATTCATTAAATAAGCCGAACCATTAACATGTTTTCTTCCAAAATTCTCAGGAATAAGTTCGGCTCTTTATGGCACTTTCAAACAAGCGAACTAGGATTTAGCAAATAGGAGAGAAGTAACAAAATAAAGGTTCGACAGCTAACCATAACACTTGCATCTAGCAGAATTGTTCATCATTTGTCAAGAACCAGGTGGGTTCGGATGATAATTTTAAGCCGAACATATTCCTGGTTCGCCCAACCTTGGTGAAAAAATACAAACTTTTGATGATTCCAAGCTACAAAAGTGAGATTAAACATAAGATAGAAGTGTACCTGTGTATTAGAAGCATCGGGTTCCTCATATATGTATTCATCATCCGGATTTGACTCATAAAAATCATCATCTTTTTTTTTGAGTTTGAGCTTGAGCTTGAGTTTGTGTAAAATCATTCTCATAATCTAAGAAATCAGCCATTTCTGGATCATTGTTGTAATTAATTGATGTATATTTTCCTAGGTTTTTAGATGAAGATTGACCCTCCTCATCCATTAAATCAAAATACAAGTTTTTTTTTCTCACTTTCCCCTTTTCCTTCTCCAAAAAAAACTTAACTTTTTTCTCTTCCTCAAAATTTTTTATCTACACAAATTTATAACTAAATTATCTTAATCACTAATCATGAATATCAATCTCTAATCAAAATTATTAATAACAAGTCATTAGTATTAACACTAATACTAAAAGGGCAAATTTACCATTACCAAAAATATTTGGTTAAGGGGCTATTTATTTTACTATTTACAACCAGTTTTTGTCTTTATTCAGTATGCCCTGAAAGTTTTACGTATGTCCTAAAACAAGGTTCTTAATTAAGGGACAACCAATTGCTAGACCCATAAGGAGTGAAAAAGGCCCAACAACTATACTATAGAAGAAGTCAATAGTTATAACACGTTTGGATGCCAAAAGCAGAAGTTGGAAACAAAACATTTTTGCTTCACAAAATATAAACTTCTTGCTTCGAAAAGTTGTTATAAAGTCTGATATACAAACTAACTTCTTCCGATATATATTCATCTTAAAAGTTGCGGACTCATTTTTTGACTAACCTTAAACTTTTTTTTACAGTTGCAACTACTACTGTACTTGCAAGAGTAAATAGTAAACATCGTACAAGAGTAAATAATGAAAGTTAGGATCAATGTAATTAATATCGGATATCGGTTTATCTCGGCCAGGACCGATACACTGGTACGACTTTATATCAGGGATATTATCGTTCAAATATCGACATAATATCGGTTCCAAATTTATAGACTATAATTTTATAGCTACCATCAATTTTATCAAAAAACACAAGAGTAACTTCAATAACTTTAAATTTCACTACCTAAAATGATAAATAAACAAGTTCTAACTAGAAACAGGATAGTAACTTCAACAACTTAAAAGTTTACTGCCTAAAATGGTAATTAAACAAGGTAAAAGTTCAAACCAAAAACAGGAGAGTAACTTCAACAACTTTAAAGTTTACTACCTAAAATGGTAATTAAACAAGGATATTACAGTCTTATTCAAAATCATACGAGCCACTATTGATATCGTCATCTTCAGTAACTCCATTAGCTCCATCAAGTAGTCCATAATCTGTGTCTAGCATCAATTGATCAGTATCATATCCATCATACTCAGAGTCGGTTGGGTAAGTAGACTTACTTCGAGAACTACATGCACCTCTACTACCAAGTGGCCGACTTTCTTCACCAAGAATATCTTGCAAATCATCCAAAGTTACATTATCACCTTCTACCGCCAAGTCTTCCAAGTTCTGTGGATCCAACCATTCATCATTTTCATCATGCTCATCAAGAAAAATAGGATCACTTAATATCCCCGATATATCGGCCGATACGGCTAATATCGGACGATATTATCGCCAAAATATCGTATCGCCGATACAATGCTTATCCTACCGCTCCAAGGCCGATATCCGAAATATCCCCGATATATCGGCCGATACGGCCGATATTGACTACACTGGTTAGGATGTAATAAGTAACTCAAAACCCTAACCCTAAAACTCATCTCATTCCACATACAAATGAGTCAAAAAGTATGCACACAACACAATACCTTCTGGGTTCTGCACTTTCCGCCGCAAGGTGAAAACCCTAAACAAAGAAATTCAGGTTTTGAGATCCGATCACAAACTCTATTCTCTACATACAGAAATGAAGAAAAGGAAAAAAGAAATTGTTCATGTACTGATTTGATCATTGGTTTGACCGGACTCGGAATAGATTGCTGATAAGACATTGGAGCTCCCCCAAACAAGATTTCGTAAAGCTGTGGCCCAGTTGGTCTTGTAACGTTTGGTTATCGTAATTAAAAAGTGATTTTTCGGGTTTTCATTTGCATAATGCCATCATTTTGAACCAGATGGTGAAACTTAAAAGAGAGAATCGGGGATAGAAAGGATGAACGAAAAGGTCAAATTTCAATTTCACTAAGGTGATTCTTCTTTATAATCAAGTGCTGTGTTTATCTGATTTTGTATGAGACCGGAGGTTCATTCTGCTTTCAAATTGATTACTTGCTTAAACTTTATGCGTCTGTTCTGGAACATGAGGTTAACTTTGAAGTTCTGAATTTGTATAACCAAATTATCATTGCCTGTATGTCTTTTGTGATATCTGTGTGTCTTTGCACTGTGTATCAGTATGTAGGATCAAGGAGAAGCTAATTATACACCTGAAGAGACATTGAGGCTAATGCTAAAGAAGAAGCGGCCAACAGAGAAGTAAGAAAACAAGCAAAGCAAATAGCGTAACTGTAGACATCTGCTTTCTCGGTTGAGCAACCTCGGATTACAAACTCATGAACAATTCAGCATTCCACTGAGTAAATGAGACGTTGAACTAACATTTAGTGAACCAATAACAAAAGGATTGGGTTTCTTTCCTTTACATGGTTCATTGCTACTCCAGTCCTGTGGGTACCCTCTTTGACATTCAGATATCTTGGGATTAAGATGTTTGTGAGTTTGTCTAATATATAAAACGTTTTCTAGTTTTTATATCTCAATGCAAAGTTGAATTCTGCTCCTTCAAATGTTAAACCAGTTCATTGGGTTCAGTATCTCCTAATTTGTATCTTAAGAACCTTGCAAAAATGTAACCAAGTTCGTAAGAATTCTGAATGACTAATATAACTTGCCGCGTAGTCAATTACCAAAAAATGCATTATGTAAACTTCCATTTGGTAGTCGTATACTCATATACTAATTGGAAAATGTTATCCACTGCAACAAAATGCCCAACTGCCCAAGCAACCTGGGGTATCATAATGCGCTTATTTCGCGTAGAAATTCTTTTCTTCCTTGCATTCTATTTGGAGATGACTTCACCACGACGGCCCTTCCATCAGGGAAAACCCCTGGATAGTAGTATTTCATCAATAAATACAAGCCTATAAACTTGGTCATATTGTAAGAAGATCAAGTGTAAAGTTGTATCATCGTTAACCCTCCCAGAGGTGAATCTGGCCATTCGGTGTGAAAGTTAGGCTTCATTGCCCCTTGACTTGAAACCACGTCTCCAAAAAAAAAAAAAAAGGAAATCATAAGAAATCAGAAACCAAACAAAAAATGAAATCATACGGAATCAGAAACCAAATAGAAAGTGTATTTGATTCGGAAACGGAAATCTTTCTTTTTATCGGTTAAAAATAGGAATCTATCCACCACGAGTTTTAGCTATAAATAAGACGTTCCCATGCATGCATGTCGATTCTCACAAATATATTTCGTACGTAGACAATAAATAAATAAAGGGAAAATCATATGAAATCAGAAACCAAACAAAAAGTGAAATCATACGGAATCAGAAACCAAATAGAAAGTGTATTTGATTCGGAAATCCTTTCTTTTGATCGGTTAAATATAGGAATCTATCCACCACGAGTTTTAGCTATAAATAAGACGTTCCCATGCATGTCAATTCTCACAAATATATTTCGTACGTAGACAAGAAGCAAGATCAAAAACTATGGCAGCAGAGAGACCATCGGGTAATATCAAGCAAGACGTAAACTCAGAAGCTTGTATAGATAACAAGACATTTAAGGTTGATGGAGATGTTAACAGTGAAGAATATCGCTCGACCTGGTACTTGCTACTGGAAAAGAGCTTTGGTTTTGGAGATGTTAACAGTGAAGAATATCGCATAGAAATTGTTGACTCGACAATTTCCACCGAGGTTACAAGTGAAGAACACAAAGACAAGAAAAATAAGTTTTCGTGGTTGTTTAACAAAAAAAAAAAGCTTTCGTGGTTGTTTAAATTCCTAGGAGGAGTTGTGATTTTTATATGCATAGCGGCCTTGTTAGGTGGAGCTTACTATGCTACTTATTTAGTGGTCAAAGTGATTAAAGATGTAAAAGATCTATCAAAGAGTTTAATAAGTTTGGCCGAGACCCATAAAAAAGGTTTTCACAAAACTTTGTAACCGTTGTTGATAGATGGAGACAGATAGGATTGATGCAGCAAGAATCTGTGCATGAACCTGCGGCACTTTTTGTTGGCTCCATAATTACTGAGGCTGATTGAAGGAGCATCTGAGAGATAGGTCGAAGTCAGGGAGCATGATGTGACCATCTTCCCGGACATGAACTTACGGCTTCAACCCAATGTTGCAAGGCTAGTTTTTATACCTTTTCTTAAACGTTTGTCAACCTGCATGATATAACAGTTCAGTGATATTTAGGTGATTATTCGACCAGAACTAATTTTTTGAAACTCGGGAGTATATTGGAAAGGAAAAAAAGCGTGATTTGCAAAAGGGAAAGCATGTAAGTCGCAAAATTCAACAACCGAACAATAAAAAGAAAATACAACCTCTTTGACAAAAATTTGTCCCAAAACATTAGCAAGGAAACTAAGCAACTCCGAAGTACAGAACTCTTTGCAATTATCAAATATGTGTATGGTTAGTCAAGTGAGTAGTTCCGTGACATCTCTTGTCCTTTGCCCGTGCCCATCATGAAACAGCAGTTTCAGGTTATCAAAGTTGACACAGAAAATACCAAACTCCGGTTGAGAGCCGCAATAATGTTAGAGGGGACGGGTTTTTAGGGATAAATAGTTAAAAATAGTTTTATGTTTCTTTTACGAGAAAAAGTAGGATATTTTTTACTTTAAAACTAACTTTCCAATAATGTTGAGAAGGAAAAGGGGCCACATACCTGTTTAATGTAGCCCGACCACATCGTAGCTGAGGCGAAATCAAACTGTATCAGATTATGGGCCTCTATAAGAGACATAAGCCCAAACATCTTATAGAGGTCCATACTCGTAACAAAAGCTTCTCCACCAGGACCACCACGCAAAAGTGGACAATTTGCGAGACATTTCTTCGACTCCGGTAACACTTAAAAATTTTCTGAATCTTGATCACAGAAGTTAGCTGATCTCGGAATTGGCTATACAGTGAAGTTCACTATTTTAAGTGTCACGAGCTCTGTTCATTGAAAACCTAGCACATGGAAAATGATGTACCACTCTAGCCGAAGAAGTACGAAGACATCAACTAACATATCCTAGCCAGAAGAATGCCACACACAATTTAGAAATTGGTAATTGATTAAACATCTGAACATAACACAATACGCACACAGTAAAAGTTCTGAAAAAAGATGTAAAACTGTTACAAACAGCTTCTAGTCCCAACCTGAAACTGTGGTCAGTGCTGGTGCTTCATTTGTACATGTAAAAGGACTTCCCTGCTGACATTGTAAACTGGTTCCCCTTGCTGGAGTTGAGATAGCATAAGGATTCCAAGCTTGATGGCGCATGGGCGTCCGCATACCACTAAGTACTGGTGTTTCTCCTACTTGGTCTCTCGTAGGAGTCATATATGGGTGTAATGGAGTTTGTGCACGATGCACCGGTGTCTCGCATCCAATACCACGTCGAGGTGTTTCACTGAATGAAGTGAAAACTCCCGCATCAACAGTTATCTCCTCGCGTTTAACTGTAACGGTTTCCATCTGAGACTCCGCATTACAACACCAGAATATTGTTACATTGCTTGGACATTTTGTTGCAGTGGATAGTATTTTCCTATTGTAGTACAAGAGTACTAGATTTTGTGCCCGTGCTACGTCCGGGCAGCTTCGCAAACTTGGTTCACCAATTCAATCTACAACTACAAACTACAAATACAATGCATCACTGCCTCTTTCTTTGATTTGGTAAAGCTCGGCTTCGCCTCGCCCAAGTCCCCATAATTGGTAAAGCTCGGCTTCGCCTCGCCCTAGTCCCCCTTTGATTTGGTGAAGCTCGGCTTCGCCTCGCCCAAGTCCTTTAAATTGATTGGAAGTTGTTGCAAACTAACCCTAGAAGAACTTAATAACCCAAACGGGAATGCATCCACGTCGTTCTTGTGGAAGCTTGGCGACCTTCGCATTCATTAGGAAAAATTAACTTGACCATTCAGCGGCAATATCATTGGAAAAGCAAGTATCCGTTCATATCCTTTTGGATAGTGAACACATCTTTAATGTATATGTGGTTAACACTTACATTGTCCATTCAGTCAGTGCCAATATCATTGGTCAAGTCCTAAGTATATACATAGCCAAGGCATGTGCATTAAGAATGAAAAGTTAATGCACATGGGTTTTTTTCCCCGTTCAGTCACTTCTAAGAGATTATGCAACATGTTTCTTTTTTCTTTCTCTCGTAGTTTTTTTTCTTTAATATGAAAATCTAGATTTTGAGAATCTCTTTTCTCCATAGCTTCATGTAATTGCTTAAGATCCTTATTGTACTATTTCTCACGCAACTAACAATATAGGAGAACCATGTTGCATAGTATTAGGAAGACTATAACAGTACCAAAAAAATAACATTCTAAATCACTTCTTGTTGCTGACCTTGGTCACCATCGGCGTAATTACTTTATTCTTTCTAGTGACACTGGAATTGATGCAGGGGCAGTAGTGCATCAAGAATATTTTCAGGCATGTCAGTTTGCAAGATCTAAGGTATCTAGAGGGTACATATACAGAAAATAATTGAATGAATTGAGTATACGTTAGACATACAGGTCTTCAATGAAATCTTCTCAAGCCATCAGAAAAGAAATGAAAAATAAAGTAAAAGATTTCAGGTTAGACAAAGACCAAAAGTACATATAAGAACCCAAACTAAGAACATAAATCACAATATACGAATCCGTAGTAGCCTAGGACGGAGCACGATGGTAGAATATAAACCTTTACGCATTACAATTAGTAGAACAGTATGCTGAGATGCATATATAACCATCATCACTTGTCTTACAAACGTTTATCTTAGGAGATTCCATTTCAGAAAGGTCATACACGAAAGCCGACTTGAGAGTGTTTCTTTGAAGAATCTTTCTTCCCTCTTCAAATTTTACTTGCACCCGTTCTTGTTCTTCTTCTGCCTGTGCAGCAGCACCAGCCTGTCGAAGTCGTTCGG